>NW_009798270.1:1141962-1355545 GCF_000520075.1 Aphanomyces astaci | reverse complement strand
GCCAATAACACCCGCCACGCTCGACTCCCCAAAATCACGTTCGAGCATGCGCCAGATCTCGGTGACAGTAACGGCTGGGTCAATTAGGGACACGTTGAGCTGGTTAAGGTAGCTCTTCGGTAGGGTTTTTGACAAAAGTGAGCGAATCTCCACGTTTTGTAAATCCCTAAGGAGGGTGGCCTCCTGTAGGGATTCTTGCGTTAAGGCATCCGGTAGCGCATCCGGCACACCAGTAAGCCAAGACTCGTACGACACGTCACACACGGCACGCTTGGCGTTTTGGGTGTCAATGCGGGCCTTAAGCCAGCGCTTCTGCAGCTCACCACGGAAGGCGTCCATCCAGGTTTGGAAGTCCTCACGCTTGCCACTGAATACGAGGCGTTGGATGTCGGACTTGTCGGAGTTCATACTTGAAGTATTCAGATGAACGCGGGCAACACAGTGGTGGGGTTGAAAGGGGTTGGTATTAAGGTGCTCAGTTAAAGGGCAATTCCAAAGTGAACACAAGCCTCTGCTTCATCGCACCAACTTGATGAACTATTGCTAGCTATGACGTCACGTGGCATTAACGAGTGTCAAACAGAGAGCAGCCAATCCCTGAATAATATAGGCCTGGGTCATGCAGATCACTCAAGATACATCTACAGACGATGCTGGCCGCTCATTCCAATGTCGTGACCTAATGCAAGCAACACTACTGATGTCTTACTTTGTAAATCAGTATGAAACTTATCCGGAATAATTTACGGATAATATTGAATTAACACTGATATTCAACAGTAAGCATCGTAAAACGACGCTGAGTGGTCGGCTCGTGCGGGTGCATATCTCACGGAACGTGAGTCCTGCCTCGCGCAGTCCTCGGATTCGACCGCGTTCTTCGTCAGTGACTTTTTGACGTGTTTTCATATACAAAAGTGAAGTGAAATTGACAGAACTAAACCGAGTACAAACATTCTGCAAAATACCGTCATTCTTTATATTAGTTTTTGTATGTATTTTTGTTCCTTAATTTTGTCGCCGTCCATTATTTTTGAATTGTATGTGAGGTCATCGAAATGAAGCGAATTCCAGTTCGGTAGCCATAATCACTTTTCGAGAATATTCGTCCACACATCATATCCAAACAGCATCGCTTAGCTCCCATTGGTTGATGAGATATCACAAAAAATGTAAGTGTTCTCTCATTTTTGGCGCGCAGTGTATAGATAGACGTTTGCTATGATGCTCGTCACCTATAAACTCGAAGTACCAACTTTTCACAAAATTTTCTGACTTCTATTTCGTATTCATTACTCAAAATTTCAGCAAATTGAGACGTAGAATCGACAGATCTCAATGTGGTGAAGAAATTCTACGTCTCACACTCAAATTTGGTGATGAATTGGTCCAGAAATAGATATTTAACCTTGTGGTATTTTACATGGGCGCATGGATATTTGGCCATAGGGGTGGCCGCTGAGATGTACCTTGATTTAAGCTGTTTCTGGACAAAGTGGAGTGATTGATAATGAATTATAACATTAATTGTATCGCATTCATAATTCCCGAATAGGCCTGAATTTTGGCTTCATGTAACAAATTCTAGAATTATAATCCGATACCTACGAGTCGAGTTACATGCACCGTCTCGGAAAAGTGTCATAAATTGGACTTTTACGTTATGTTACAATTTAGATATACGAAAATGCACCAATCATAGATCGTTATTTGATTATGCACCAATCATACAGTGAGCCTCTGAATTTCTATTCACAATTACATACAAAAAGGAAGGTTAAAATATACAACTTAAATTGGCACTCAAAATTATAGAGGTTCCTCGTGGGAAAAAGACTTGTTAATTATGGGTTGTTCACCAGGTACCTTTAGGACTATTTAGAATTTTGAAATCAAAAGAAAGTTGTTATGTCATAAATCGTTACAGATTTTTTATCCAAATACTAGGTTGAATGATTAAGCTGTCGCCAAGCCGACGACGGTACTAACGTTAGCTGGAGTCTCGACATCATTCTGGTTGGATGCGCGATCGAGCCCGATGGGGGGACGGACTGTCTTGTCGTCGTCGCCTTGTGATTCTTCTGGTGTGACTGCCTTCGCTTGGATTTCGCTGGCGTCGTCCAGCTGGTTGTTGCTGCTGTCGTCGACATAAGCTTCGCCTTGCAGCTTGTCACTTTTGAGCATCCTCATGAACTGCTGGAATTCCCGCATCGTGGGAAACACCATGCCGTCCAACACAGGGTTGCCGTGGTGGAACGCTTCGCCATTGACCGTGAAGATGTATTTTTCCACGTTGGCTTGCATGCGAAGCGGTCCATCGGCCGCTTGGATGCGTCTATGCATCATGTGCTTGTCACAGGCCACGTACAGCACATGCACTACAGCCATCGCGGGCAAATGGGACGTGCTGAACGACAGGGTTCGCTCGCCGCCTTCCACGTTGACGAATTGGTCAAACACGGCTTCTTCCTGCAATGTCTCGATGGAGTCGTTCTCGTGATAGATGAGCTGGACGTAACCCGCCACACCGCTGCATTTCACGTGCAACAGTTCGCCCAGTTCATGTGTGTCGCGCTGCCAGTCGTGGAGGATTTGAACTTCACAAGGCGTAATCAAGGCCTCAGGAACGGAATCACCATCGACGCATTGTTGCATGTAGATGCGCACAAAGTGATCGCGCTTGCTCCTTGGTAAGTAGTCGATGGGGGAAAGGCCGTTGATATCCCGAGAACTTTTGGCGCCGGCAGCGAGGAGATACGGCAGTACAAAAGTCTTATGGGATGCAAACACGTGGTGCAGAATTGTCCACTGCGTGGTCGGATCCGTTGCATTGACGTCGACCCCATGCTTGAGGAACAGCTCCAGGATGCATTGCAGGCGTTGACATGTCGTCGACACATAGCAGCACGCATGGAACGCCTTGATCACATCCGTCGGTTCGGGTGACGCTTGGAGCGCCTTTTGAATATCATTGATGTCTTCGAACGATGTGACGCTATCGAGGACGCTCGAGCTGTTGCCCATGGCGTGGAATTTCCAAAATGCGACGAAAATGGAAAGTCTGGACTGCACGACGATCTTTTTCGAATGGTCACTTTCCGGCCTTTTGCCGGATCCGGATACTATATCCGGTTGGGTTGGGTTGCCGCGCACTCAAGTTTGCTGCCGCGCCCGACAGTGTTCACATGCGTCTTCCGGTCGAATACAAGCATTCAAATGGAGACGCAGAGTGGAGTATATTGGAGCTCCAAGGAGAATTGATCGCAGACACCAAGGCGTCATTGAAGCTAGGCCACCTCCAGTACCAAAAGGTAGCCCCGTCACCATGTCATAGTGTTGGGTATCCGTTCATCGATTGCTTGATGGTAGGGCGTGCCGACGTTGCTCATTGGGACCCATTTGCTGGAAGGAAAAGTCCTAAAGTTGTCCAAGCCCATGGCCATCATGCGGAAGAAACCACACGCCGACCATGCCGACATTGGTAGCGGGGATGACACGAACGGAGTCGCATCCAGCAACACTTCCACGGGCTACATTGTGGTGGGCATTGCACGCAAAAAACTCGTGTTCAACACACGGCCCAAGCCCGTGGTCGATCAAAGCCACAGCGTGAATTAATCATTTCAATCTACTTTTTCCAGTCAGTGAGGTTGCAACTGATATCCCAAAGGCGCTTGGCGGCCCTGTCGTTCTTGAGCGCGGGGGCGGGCTCCACGACTTCGCATCGCTCGACATACTCGCCGCCCTTAAGCGCGGGGCTGATGGCGGCAAACACCGGCGAGTGCGCACCAGCTTCGGCCGTCTGCAGGACGAGGGGGCGCAACACGCTCAAGTACTTGGCCACAAAAGCAAACGCAGGGTGCATGTTGTCTTGCATGTTGGAGATCACAAGGCCAGGATGCACGCAAGTCGCCTACACTACGATCAAGCACGAGCCATAGACGAGGTGGCAATGGAGCCAGAAGACGGTGCAGTACCGTGAGGTTGTGCTTGTCCCCATACCGACGGTGCAGTTCCAAAGTAAACAGCTACGCGAACAGTAAGACTACTGAGCACTCAAGTGTTGGCACTCTCGTACATAGTTGGCGAGCTTGGACCAGTTGTACGTGTAGAGTCCATTGCCGTAGCTGTGCTTCTTGGTCATCAAGTCGTCAAATGGAATCGCGTTGGCAAACTACCAGGATGAGGAACCCATTACAATACAATATTGTCACGTCGCTATATTCGAAATTGCTCAATGACCAGAATCACCAAATACGACCAATCAAAACCCAGAACATGAATCAAGTGACCAATCAAGTTCACTCGTCAACCAATTTGACACCGAATTAGTGTGCGACTGAAATTAGTGTGATACTGACGATCTTTACATACAAAAGTCAGGACAAAGAAGAATCGATCGATAGATTTGGCAAAGAATCAGCACAAAAGTCCAAATTTGGGGTAAAAGAAAGACAATATATAAATGACTGTGGAGAGGTAACATGGCGAGGCTTGAAGAGCAACTAAAAGCCATCACGTCTAACTGTTAATGTGTATCGTGATACCTTCATCAAGCACGAGCCAACGTTGACGATGCGCGGGGCGTCGGACTTGAGCAGCGTGGGCAAGAGAAGGTTTGTGAGCAGGAATGGACCCAAATGGTTGATCCCGAACACGCGTTCGTGGCCGTCGGCGGTCGTTCTATATGGTGTACAAGACTGGTTAGTATAAGATTATACAAGTAATCGAAGGCCTGTACGTACTCGCGTTTGTAGTAGTTGACACCGGCGTTGTTGACCAAAATGTCCAGGGGCAACTTGGACTTGCGAAACAAGTCGGCAAATGCACGGATCGACTTGGAGTCGGCAAGGTCCAACGGCAAGAATTGGAGAGTCGCCGCCGACGCGCCGACGGACTTTGCGACGCTTTTGATGGCAGCCTCCGCCCGTTCCTTGGAGCGGCATGCTATTGCCGTCGTGAACAGCCGTACATACACGAGCGAGGCGGATGGGTGGACGTACCAAAGACGACGTGCGCGCCTTGCTTGGCCAACTGCCGCGCGGTTTCCAAGCCAATCCCGTTGTTGGCACCCGTGACGATGGCAACTTTGCCCTTGAGCGACACAGACGTGTACCCGTTGCCGCGGATCACCATCGAGTGACACGAGTACGCATTCACCACCGCCACGACGTCCATAATCCAGCGCAGCCACAAATAGTTGTTCAAGTCCCACGACAACCAGATGCACGCGAGCGCAGTCAGAGCATGTCGCTTGACATAATCGTGACCCGGGTCGATGTCACACAACAATACACGCGAGATGAGGACGAGCAACGTGTACGCCCCAAACACAAGGGACGACAGGCCCACAAACAACACCATCGTCCAAGTTGCCGATGAATTGCCTGTCTATCCTGTTAAATGACGTACGTGGCCAGATCCGGATAAGCAGTGTCGATATCCGTACATTGGTCAAGAAAGCAAATTATAACAATTTTCTGACCTACAGTTCAAAATAGCGTTAACGTTCGAACTGTCATGATATATTACAGCAACGTTAAGGTTAAGGTGTCCAGTACTGTATGGCCTGTGTGTGCCATACAATGAACACCATAAGCTTAACGTTACTTGAAGCAGTCGTTTCCTCGCTCACCCTCAAGAACGCCGTTGCTGGTTGATGGTTCTTGTGGTGGCGTAGGTTGTATTGAAGGTTGAGGTTGGATCAAGCTATACGCCAATGGGAACGAAGGAAAGGCGAAGTTCGAAGCAAATTCCGAAGAACGACAGTGTGAGGCGGCAGCACCATTCCTGAACTTCGCCCTCAAGTCAATCGCGATGGCGGAGAAGATCGTCGCGGCGTTCCATGCGCTTGGCATTCCGTTGGAAAATGTGGACCACGTGCCTGCCTTCACGGTGGAAGAGCAGGCGGCTGCCGTGGGTCATCTGCCCGGTGTCCTCACCAAGAACTTGGTGTTGAAGGACAAAAAGGAAGGCATCTTCCTCATCTGTGCCGCGGCCCATCAAACCGTGGAAGTCAAGTCGCTGGCGAAGAAGATGCAATTGGTGAGCAACAAGGTCAACTTGCGCTTTGCCACGGAAGATGTGCTGCATAACGTGCTGCAAGTGAAGCAAGGATCGGTGTCGCCGTTGGCTGTGCTCAACGACACGGAGAACCAAGTGCGCTTGGTCCTCGACGCAGCTCTTCTCACTGCGGACAAGATCAACTGCCATCCGCTCCAGAACGACAAGACAGTGTCCATCACCCCCGCCGACTTGCTCAAGTTTGTGCGCCACTACGCGCACGAGCCATTGATTGTTGACTTTTCCGTGTCTGTCGCGCAAGCCACGTCCCCCCGCGCGGCCGCCGCGCCCAAGGCCCCGGCCAAGGAAAAGAACACGATTGTCAAGCCTGACAAGCTGGAGAAGGACACCAAGTCCAAGGAAGGCATGGTATGGTCGAAGAAGGAGAACTTCCCCGACTGGTACACGGACGTGATCACCAAGTCTCAAATGATCGACTACTACGACGTGTCGGGGTGCTACGTGCTTCGTCCATGGTCGTACGAGATCTGGGAGCGCATCCAGGCGTACTTGGACGGCAAGTTCAAGGAGATTGGCGTCAAGAACTGCTACTTCCCCATGTTTGTCACGTCGGAGAAGCTCAACCGCGAAAAGGACCATTTGGAAGGGTTCGCGCCCGAAGTGGCGTGGGTGACCAAGAGCGGCGACACGGACCTGAAGGAGCCGATTGCCATCCGCCCGACCTCGGAAACCATCATGTACCCCGCTTTCAAGAGCTGGATCCGGTCGCACCGCGACCTCCCGTTGCGCTTGAACCAGTGGTGCAATGTCGTGCGGTGGGAGTTCAAGAACCCCACGCCGTTCATCCGTACGCGCGAGTTCTTGTGGCAGGAAGGCCACACCGCGCACGCCACCCGCGAAAGCGCCGCCACGGAAGTGATGCAAATCCTCGAGTTTTACGCTGGCGCGTACGAGGAACTGCTGGCCGTGCCCATGATCAAAGGCAAAAAGTCCGAAGTGGAAAAGTTTGCCGGCGCCGACTACACCACGACCATCGAAGGGTTCGTACCGAGCACCGGGCGCGGCATCCAAGCGGCGACGTCGCATCACTTAGGCCAGAACTTTGGCCGCATGTTTGGCATCTCGGCCGAGGACGATGAAGGCAAGAAGATCATTCCGTACCAAAACTCATGGGGGTTCACCACGCGGTCGATTGGGGTCATGGTCATGCTCCACGGCGACGACAAGGGGCTCGTGTTGCCGCCCCGTGTGGCGCCAATCCAAGTCGTCGTCGTGCCCATCCCTGTCAAAGACAAGGACGAAACTGACGCCTTGTTTGCGCAAGGCGACGTCCTCCATGACATCCTGCGCAAGGTGGGCGTGCGCGTGGAAGTGGACCATCGTCGCATCTACACGCCTGGCTGGAAGTACAACCACTGGGAGCTCAAGGGCGTGCCGCTCCGGTTCGAACTCGGCCCGAAGGACGTGGCCAAATCCCAGGTGCGCGTCGTGCGCCGGGATAACAACGACAAGGTGGACATCCCGTTCACGGACCTCGCCGCCAAGATCCCCGCGCTGCTCGACCAGATCCAGGCCGACATGCTCGCGCGCGCGCGCACCGAGCGCGACAGCCGCATCAAGGTCGTGACCGAGTGGAAGGATTTTGTCAAGACAATCGCCGAAGGTAACATGGTTCTCACGCCGTTTTGCAACGAAAAGGAATGGGAGGAACAGGTCAAGGCGCGGTCCCGCGACGAATCGCTGGCCCTGCTGGGCGAAGACGGCGAAGCTGACAACACGGCCACGAGTGTCGCGGCCAAGAGCTTGTGCTTGCCGTTCGAACACAATGAGCTGCCCATCGAAGACGGCGTCAAGTGCTTTATCAGTGGCCAACCCGCCAAGTGCTGGATCCTCTGGGGTCGATCGTACTAGGCGTGTTGTTGTTATGCAACCAAATAACGTCATGAATCATGTGTGCTCTTGTTGAATCGATGATGTGTTTGCATACTGGTACAGATTTCGGAAGGACTTCCCACGCACGGAAATTTTAAATATATAGCAGACCCATGCATTTACCACATCCGCATGAGGAACGATATCCGTATGCTTGCAAGTTGGTGGCGAATAATCCACACCGCACATAGCTCCCTGTTGTTGCATTGCGGAAGCTTACCCATTACCACAACTGGCATCACGAAGGGGTCTTGTCACACACCTCATGGGTCCACAACTTTACTATCACTATGATCCCAGTTTTTGCGTGCCACGTTGACACTATAAAAATTCGCACGGTTGTAATAGTGAATCACGCTGGAGTTTTGATTGGTTGAATAGGTTTATGTAAGAGCCAATCAAATACACTCGAAATTGGGTTAGCCAATAGCGTCGATTCGTGATTCGATTCAGCGGCGAGATTCAATTCGACGGGGTCTGGAAATCTGTACCGAATCCATAATACTACTCTATCCTATTAATAGTACTCTTGTGATGACTTCACTTTGCCGTTTGGGGGCGAGTGAGTGGTACATAGGTACTGTACATATTTAGCATTTCGCCCCAAGGGGGGGCTATATTTAGCGTTGCGTTGTGTTAAGACAGACACATGATGTTTAGCAGTTGGAATGGCGGCTACAACAACAAGGGGCGGCAACGCGCCAGTGGTATGTGGCTAGTACTAGTCCTGTGGATGTGCCACCAACGAGGTGTGGTGGACGCGACCAGCACGTTTCCAAACCCGACACCCCAAGGCAACTCGTGGGGGCCCTGTGCCGATGCCACCACCGCCGTCGCCACTCAGGGGGACGGCACCACCCCCGGCTCATGCATGTCGTGCGACCCCACGACCAATAAATGCGCGCCCAAGTGCCAGCCCCTGCTCGACACGTTCTACCGCGCATGCGACGGCGTCTACACGCCCCCCGGTTGGTCGCATGTCAATGTGCTTCACAGTGCAAGCTCATTACACTACTTTCCGATAGATCTGGCGTTCGACCCAGCGAAGAACATTTCCGGGTTCTGGGGCGACGTCCAAGTCCAAGTGCGCATTTCGGTCCAGCGGTGCGGGTGCAACAAGGCGTCCCCTGTGCAAACAACTCTGGTCACCATGGCAGTCGTGGGGCTCGTGGTGGTGGTCGCTGGAATGGAGTGGATATAAGAAAGGATGACGTGGTTGAACATATTATAATCCGCCACTGCCCCCCTTGTCCATTGCCATAGCCGTGCGCTGGAGTACGATGAGACGTCGGTCTTCGGCGCCGATGGCATTCCAGAGCTTCCTCGGCGTGCGTTGAATAGGGCGACTACTGCCCCCGGTAAATGTTGGCGACACAGCAGTGAATGTTGACGAGTTCTGCTCGTCAGCATGCTGGGGGCACTCTGGCTTGACCAGTCTAATAGTACTACTACATATATAGCGAGTGAGTTCTTACAGGGATACTACTACGTCGTATTCCATTCGTCATGTATGAAAGTACATACTAGTAGTAGCTACTACTACTGTATGTACGTACGATGGTGTATGTGGTTTGGTGGGTTTGAATTTCGGGGATGCTTGCTGCGCCTGCCGGTCTTTACGATCGCGATACCGCAACATGGCTTCGCTGACAGGTCTAAAAGTACACAAAGCAGCGTCAGGAACGATTCGCCAAGTGCTTGGACATATGGGAAGAAGCAGCGGCGTACTGCGTGGGTTTGTGGAATTGGCGGCTGTCGTAGATAGGGACCAACGTCGTCGTTGGGTCTGCTGGCGTGGGATCGGAGGGAATGCTCTCGGATGCTGGTGGGGTCACGGTGGTGTTGTTGTCGGGCGTTGAAATGTGACGCAGCACGGGGGGACTGTACAGCACGACGTCGGCCGTGCGGACTTGGACATGTCGTCGCATGCGCGTGGGAGACGCGGCACGCGGCAGCGGCATGGACGGCGTGTCGTTCTTCTTGGGGTGGTCTTCGTCATGGTCGTCCACAAATTCGTCGCTGGCTTCATCTCCAGAGTCCAGTTCAACGGGGACGGTGTATGTGCCTACGGTTCGACTGGGCGATGGGTCAGCGCTGCCACTACTGTCGGCGCTACTCCGTCGTCGATTGCTGCTGCTCTTTCGGGATCCCGCGAGTTTCGGAGCAGCGGGTGTCCGCGCTGGTCGCGGCAGTGGCAGCGTCGTCGGCAAAACGTCTTGTCGGGAGATGGAAAACATCTTGGCTTGCATCCCGACGAATAGGTCGGCAAACGCGTTCGTAAAGCACAGACTTGTGAGGGGCGTGGCCATCTGGACTTCGCGGAGGAGGGTTTTCTGCTGATCCCACACTTTGAGCGTCATGTCGAAGCTCGTGGTCACGAGCACATGGACGGGGTCGCACGAGTCGGCTGCCGTGACCAGTGCTGCATGGTTCACTTCCGATGTCACCACCAACGGCTACATATCCATCATAGATATATACCTGGTCAAGGCGGCAACCAACAACAACAACCAGATTAACGCATTGTACCTCGGCGTCGGCAAAGTCGACAAAGTCCACGCGGCCGTCTTCAAACCCACAGACGACCAAGTGCGAGGCGGGCGTGACGTGGATGCACGTGGGGTCGTCTCCCATCGTGAGCGACCCCACCCTAGTGACCCGCGGAGTCATGCGCCAAAAGCAGAACGCCTTGTCGGCGCCATATGTGACGAGAATCGCAGCCGCGATGGACGTGAATGCGACGACGGACACCGCGCTCGAGTGCGCCTGCTGCACCGGGGCTTCGTCCAGGCTGGTGTGCGACGTGGCGCTGAAGAGAAGCTCGCCCTTGTCGGTGCCGCAGACGACCCACGCGTCGGCGGCGGTGGTCGCCATGTCGTTGTCGTCGTTGGGGTTTTTTCGAATGAAGTCGACGATCGAATTCAGGCGGCGACGCGACGCGGCGGCCTGCGAATGCCGTGGCTTGGCGTAAAAGAGCGGCGCTACGAGGCAGATTCCGATGCATTTCACGGTGCGGTTGTCCACGTCGACAATGTGTGACGGCGTCACGATGTCCTGGACCACGTCAAACACGAGGATGTGCTTGCGCATGAGGATGTACAGGAGGTCTCGGTACGGATTGAACGCCGCGCCCACGACGTCTTGGGCGTCGTCGGGCACGTACATGGTGGCAGGGACGGCCATGTCGGCGCCGGCGAAGATGCGGATGCTTTTGTCCAGACAGATGGACACGACGTGGTTGTCGTGGATGCTGCTCGATAGCTTGCGCTGTTCCGTGAGGGCGTCTGCGACGATGCGCATGGACGGCGTCTTATACGTTGAACGCCGAAGCATCGCGACTTTGCCGGGGCTGGCGTGGCGCTTGGGCTTGGATGGCGCCGTCACGTGCTGGAGGATCGCGATGGGGGATGCGAGGGTTGAGTGTTCCTTGAGGGTGTGCTTGAGGGTGAGCAGTTTCATGGCTTGGCGCGCTTGGCAAGCAAATACGACGGGGTTCGTCTGGGGCACGACAAAGAGGGACGATAGCGGCGTGTCGAGGCGAAGCTGGTGGACGTTGCGCAGCAGGTCCAGGTCCCACATGCGGATGGAATTGTCTAGCGAACTGCATAACCACACGATCAACTAACGACTATCATGGACGTTGTACATGAAGGAAGCATATAAACCTCGAGAAAAGCAGCCCTGAGATAGGATCCAACGCCAGCGACGTCACTGTCTTGGTGTGCTCCTTGAACACGGCTACCGTGGACCGCGGGTAGATGGTCACGACGTAGATGGAGCCGTCCATGCAACTCGCCACGATCGACTTCTTCTTGAACACGAGAAAGTCTGTGATCGCACCGCATTTACCCTTGACGAGCTTCTTGTACGTGTCGACGTGGGCCGCGTCGGCGAGGTTGTACACGTACAACGTGTTCTCCGAGAGGACGAGCAGCCGGTTCGAGTCGGCATCGATTTTCATTCGCCGGACCCACGACGTGCCCGTCTTGTTGAACAGGTCCAGGGGCGCGACTTGATATGACGGGTTGCGTATGACGTGAGAGTCGTCGTATCTACGAACGATCGATGCATCACGCGTTGTGACAAAATATAAAGTACAGGGAGGTAGAAGGGAGTGGACATATGTACCCTTCCGTGTCTTTGCCGCGTAGGAGCCATGCACTGCACCCGTCGATCCCACCCGAGAGAATTCGATTGCGGGGCTCGTCGAACACAAGACATAGGATGGTCGCGCGATGGGTGAAGATACTCGCGAGTTCCACCAGCGTGTCATCGTAGAACCGAAGGGACCCATCCAACGCACTCGCCATGTACATGTTCCGTGACGAAATGTACTCGATCGTTTGGATCAAATACGACGTCCGCGCTGGCAAGGTCACGTTGCGAATCTCGCCTTCGGTATTCCACAGCTTGATTGTGCGCTCATCTATGTCGTGGAGAATGAATGATGAACATACCCCATGAGGATGGATGGAGGTGCCTGTGGTGACAAAGCAGTTGGCCGTGGGGTTGTAGCAGTACGCGTTGATGGGGGTCTGATGCATCATCTCCCATGTTTCTTCAATCACGGCGCCTTGCATGCCGCCGACGACGCGCGCGCCTTTTTGCGCGGGATAAAGAAACTGTTGACCATTCCTTGAAACTGTCATCCGGATACCAAGTTGAAGTGTATTCGGATTCTAGGGACATTCTGCCACGTATTCACTCAATTGGAGCTTTCTTTTGTCACCCGTTGACAGACCTGAAAGCTCCTTCGATAAATGCAAGAAGCCAAGTCCTTGGCCGATGCGTAAACGTTATGAGCGACGACAGGCTCTACGCCGTTCTCCTCCAGCTACTGGACAGGCACGTCGTTCTTTTGTATGAGGTTCCTTACGTATCGTCGATCGTAAGACCAGCAGCGAGCGCCACATGATGCTGTATTTCTCGTGAGGGCTATGTACATCCCAAGATCGGATTTCGTCGTTGAAGTTGTAGCAACTGCTTCTGGTTATGCGTGCTGCCGTCGGTATCTCCGCCTGAGGAACCCTCGAGGCTTGCCTTCCTAACGATCAAGTCCCCACTCCATCTATAATCGATCTCATGTAGCGACGCGTGTTGGTTGTCACTGTACTGTGTCGTCGCCAGCCACAATTCTCTCCCAATCTCCTTTTCTTCTTCTGCCTGTTTTGAATGCGGACCTCTTATAATTAATACTACCACCATCTTGGTCGGTACCCTGCAACATTTAATCGACCGCCGCCGCCTCAAGGACGCAGGAAGCATGCTCTCGGGAAGCAAAGTCCATGTGAGGAATCCGAGGGGACCTTCTTCATGGAGGGGAATGGATTTGGCGCCGATGGAATTGCGCTCGACCAACGGAATTGCATGCAAAGTGGACAGTGAGATATGTAGGTGTTGTTGTGTAACGGTAATCTCGTTGAATACGGGGTTTCCAACTTCAACAATCCAACCAAGAAACACCAGACGCCGGCCACCACCATCTAGGCAACGGTAGGGTCGTGAAGGCGGCTGCAATGCATGCCAGCGACGAACCTAGTCTTTATCATGATTGTACTTGTATAGGAGGGATGGAGCAGATATTCTTTCGCATGCATGTTCGCGTGAGTCGGACCTTGTCGAGGCTGGCCGGCGGTAAGGTACGTCGTGCGACAGTCCGACGCTGATACGGGCCTTGACGACGCGTACATGCGTAGACGCGTATCGCCGTGGAAACCGCATTGTTCACGACTGCAATGGGACTCTTGGCGACCTTGGTCGTACTGCATCTCAATTTCGTCAGGTATGTTGACCGAGCAGGACCTGGTGATTGATGATCGCGTTGTTGTAGTCCACGGGGTCAGTATGGGTGCCTTGGGCAGTATATGCCGCCGACTCTCCCGCCGCTCATGCGTGTGGCCATCGAGTCCGATCCATCTTCGTGGATACACCCTGTCGTACGTAACACATCATCGTCTTCGTGGCTCAATGTATCTCAGGGATGGCTTCGTCATCGAGTGCCAGCCAAACCGAATCGCAACGCGTTCGTGTTTGCCGCCCACAAGGGCCTACTGACGCTGCTCGAGTTCCCCGAGGCGACCACCAGCACGAACCTGTCGCTGGTGGACGTGACGATTCCCAGTTCCAGCGCATGCTTTGGCCTCAAGCACATGTTCGAGCACTCGCCCGCGTGGTCGTTCTTCCTCGACAAGGTCGTCGGGTACGACACGATTGTGATCAACCAGATGGTGCACATCGCGAACGGCCGCGGGTTTCTGCGCCATGAACTGTCGAAAGACGTGTACAACCTCAACTTTGCCACGGAATTCCACGCCACCACCGCCACGGTACATTTTGTCATCCTTCTTAAGTTCGCCAAGCTAACGCCAACCAACGTCGTTCATGTGTAGTTGCACTCGCGCATGGCGTTCAAACTCGGGGTCTTGTGCACGACGCTGTTCCTCTTCTTCAGCACCACCACGCTCGTGTCGTTTATACTCCGCGAGACGCAGCAGCGCATGCTCCGATTTACATGTACGACATACATTCTTTGTTCAAATCATATAAAATCCTTCTATTTTCGAAAATAATATATTATTTTTCCAATTGAACTAGTGTCACTGCAACACCACATTCGCCACCGCATGCCGTACATCAAGCTCGTGTTCAGCCACATCATTGAATCCCTCGTGTTTGTTCCCATCATGGTAACTGTACATGATAATGTCCATTGTCGATATACTTACTCATATATATATATTATTGGCATATTCATATCGTAGGTGGGCATGCTGTTCTTCTTGTTCGAGTTCTTCAAGGACCGACTGCTTGCGTTCATGGTCATGTCCGTCGTCTGGTTGTGCGAGCTGTATTCGGTCATCTGGTACAGTCAGTCGTCCTCCTACGACAACTATGATTCTATTTGTCGTTGGGTTTGGCTATATATTTATATATATATATCTATGTATTGTATTTTTTTATACTATATAATATATATATAATAATACTAGTTTTGACACGACTGGATGTGTGGTTGTAGTGTGCGCACGTGGCTGTCGCTGACGTTCTTTCCGCCCGTGTTTTTGAGTTTATTTGCGCTGTTTCACGTGTACTTTTTCTGCTTTCCGTTTGGGTTTTCATACGTGGCGCTGTGGACGACCGTGGCGTTCCTATCGCATCAAATGCTGCTGTTCCTGAATCGATTTGAGCTCCCGGCCCTGCGCGACGGCGTCGTGTCGGCGCAATGGCCGCGCCAGTTTGTCGTCGCCTCCTCCACTGGTACCGTGTTCGAAATGGGTTGTTCATTTGGTTGTTTTCATGCATCTACGCAGTAGTCGAGTCGGCCTAACCCACGACACCACGACTGCCAGCTGGTGACTTTTCATTATTCTTCATAACACGAAGCCCATTGGATTTGCGGTGGGCGGCACAGCCACGAGGTGGTCCCATGCCTCGTGGACCAGCTCCATGATGACAGCAGTCGAGGACTTGTCTGTATCGTGCACGAGGGCATACAGCTCGTACGTAGCGTACCGATGGCTACAGTCACAAAATCAGTTGCATGGTGGGGAGTGTAAATATATATATATAGCCACTACCCGACGATCCAGAGGTCGCCGTTCTGGACGCGGGTCATGACCTGCGTGAGGGGGTGGCTGAGGATGGGCGGCGGACGGAACCGACTCCACCGCGACGAGAGGAGGCTGCTGTCGTCGTGGGGTCCCGTTCCTCCATCGTCGTCGTGCAGGGGATCGCCTGGTGGGAGGGGGAAGTGGTGGGGTTGGTCCACGACCTCAGCATGCACCATGTCATGCATAGTCTACTGGTCGTCGTCAACTTCAACTGCAATTATTGAATGCAGTTCATTCTACATACAGTATGTACAGTACGTTGTACCTGGGCATGGGCAAATTCCGCCCGCATGAGGCCGACGTGATGGAAGAAGACACGGCGCCAACTCACTTGACTGGATACAGACGAAGAGGAGAGAACCATCCGCCCCACGATGTCGTACGCCACGGCTTCCACGGCATCCTTCGAGGCGGTCGCGGGATGAGGCCAAGGCAAGGCCATCGTGATGGTTTCCAGCAATGCCTACGCGATGTAGTCGTCAAAGGACGACTTGGCTTGATGGGGATGTTCTCATATTCAGCATACGGTGGTGGCTGCCACGTCATGGGTGGTGAGACCATCAGTACCAGCGTCATCGCCACCGACGCAAAAGAGCGCACAGAGCGACCATCCCTGCACCAAACACATGCAAGTGAGATGGACAAAGCAGGACATGGATGGAATGGGGCATACGTCCAAGGGGTCGCTTGTAGTGCTGCTACCAGCAATTACAAGCTTGAACTGGTTGCCGTTGAGGTAGATGACAGTAGTAGTGCAAGGGACGTCATGACGATCTTGGGATGTGAGGCACTCAAACACAAGGCTGGTTTGGCATCCGTCGAGCTCGGTGTGGATTAGCTCTGACCTAGTACAACAACCAATGGACAATTGAAATCCTCGCGATATACATGTGAATGTTCCACCTCCAGAACAAGGCTCGTCCGACGCAGGTCTAGGGTCGTGTTGAGAATTGCTTGGTGGTAAGACTACCTACGTACGTTGGGAAGAACAGAGAGAAGGCCATGCAAGGTGGTCTAGGTTGGCACAGTTGTGAGAGGATGGGATACGGAGGATGCAACGACTAGTTTGCTGTACCAATCTGTCGAGGGGCATTTGATTGTACGGTACACTTTGAGGAAACAAGGAATGCATCATGCACTCTGTCGTTTCTACAGCAAAGTTCATCGCCAAGTCGGACCGTGCCAGGACGTACCTAGGTCGAAGCGACGGAACAGGCTCTCGAACAATGCATCGAGGCGTGGTTGTGGCCAGTTTGACAGCTTGGGTCCTCTCGGGCCGCACACAGCGCGTATGATATTGATGCTGCGTTGAACGAACTGCTCCATGAGAGATGCTGTGACCAGGCATGTTGCAGAGGGTGATGCGTGCATCAGAACTAACAGCACATCGCTGTCGTCGACGTATGCGGCGTGCACGTCTGGGCTCAAGGACGCATGGACAATGCATTCGTGGAAGAGAGTTCTGCATGCACCTGCAGACGCCGCCAGCATTCCTCGAAGCGTTAAGAGACTCTCGTCATGAGACTTCGTCGCATACAGCAAGTTGTCTTCGCCTTCGCGGTGGGACACGTCCAGGACCACAGCGGTGAAAGGCATTTTTGGTGATCCACGAGCAATCTTTATCCGGATGATTGTTCGATTCAACAACAACCAATGGATTTCGTCCATATCCGGACACCGCATCATATTCATCATGGCCAAGAAGGACAAGAAGGCGGCCGCTGCCAAGAAGGACGAAAAGAAGGCGCGCCAAGAGCTCAAGCAACAAAAGATCAACAAGAAGAAGGCGTCGAAGGAAGCAAAGGATGCCGGCGAGGAAGACATCGAGGCCATCTTGCAGGAGTTCATGAAGAAGGACGCGGCCAAGGTGGCCATCGCGGTCGTACCGTCGCTGCAGCCGTCGCCGCGCGCCAACTTCTCGTTGAGCTCCATGGTCAACGGCGACTTGCTCATGTTTGGTGGTGAGTATTTTGACGGCGAGTGCAATGTCTGCTACAACGAGCTGTACCGGTGGAACCTCGAAGCGAACGAGTGGAAGCTCATCTCGTCACCCAACACACCGCCGCCCCGGTGCAGCCATCAGTCTGTCGTGTACCGCGACCATCTGTACGTGTTTGGTGGGGAGTTTGCCACGGCCGATCAATTCTACCATTACCGCGTACGACACATACACAACCACGACCTGTCTACAAGAACCATAACATGCTCCTCATGCGAGTAGGACTTGTGGCGGCTGGATCTCAAGACAAATTCATGGGAATGCCTCGAAGGCAAGGGCGGTCCGTCTCCTCGAAGTGGCCATCGCATGACCGTGTGGCGCAACTACCTCGTGGTGTTTGGTGGGTTTTACGAAGCTGCACGTGAGACCAAGTATGTGTCGACTACTACTACTAGTACCACTACTATTAGTAGTACTATAACTCCATCGACTCGTAGATGGTTCAACGACTTGTTTCTGTTCAACTTTGCCGACCTCAAGTGGAAAAAGATCTCGCTGCCGGTACACAAGGCATCCCCTGCGCCCCGAAGTGGCTGCCAAGTACGTCATTCGTCCTATCCTCGTGATGGATTCATCATATGCTGATGTGTAGTTGGCGGTGATGGCGTCCAACGATACGATCTTCATGTACGGCGGGTACGCCAAGGTGAAAAACGTGGGTGAAAAGGCCGAGGGGAAGGTGTACACGGACATTTGGGCACTCCACATGGCGCCGATCATCAAGGCCCAGGACCCGACGTGGGAAAAGGTACACAGGGGGGAGTTTATGATAATGATGATCATGATGGGGATGATGATGTTGTATGATCGTAGCTGTCGAGAAAAGGCCACGCGCCGTCGCCGCGGAGTGGCGCTACCATGGCTGTATACAAGAACCGCGCCCTCTTGTTTGGGGGGGTGTTTGACGAGGAAGGCCGGCGGCACGAGCTCAAGAGCGTGTTTTACAACGACATGTTTGCATACGACATGGAGCGGAAGCGCTGGTACGAGTACCGCCTTCGCAACAAAAAGGAGCCTGGGGCCAAGCGCCGACGGCAAAAGGCCAAGGCGGGCGACAATGGTGCCAACGACAATGGTGACGACGACGACAGTGGTGACGACGACAGTGACGACGGGGACGAAAGCGATGACGGGGAAACGGTACCAATGATCATCGGCCGTGCCTGTTGTCGAAGGGGCGTCATATACGTGTTGATGTGTGTATATAGGCCAAGGAAGAGGCGAAGCGACTCAACCAGTTTGGATATGTCGGGGCGGACGGAAACATAGTGTACCTTGAAGACGACGACGAGGAAGAAAAGGAGGAAGAGAAGGAGGAGGTGGAAGATATGGTCAAAAAGGACGTGGACGAATCGAAACACGACGACGACCATCATGACGTGGTGGAAGCCGTCGTGTTGCCGCCGAAAGAACCCGCGCAGCTAGAACCTGTGCCGCAAGACAAGGACGAGGTGGCGGCCGTCCGCATGCCGCTGCCGCGCATCAATCCGGCGTTGATTGTGCGAGGCAACACGTTCTTTGTGTACGGCGGGGTGTTGGAGGACGGCGATCGGGAAATCACACTGGACGATTGCTGGTATGGTGGACACAAACATGGACATACCGCAATGGGTTTATCGTAGTGGATATGAAGAACGAACTGACTGATGGTCGTCTGTGTGTAGGTCGTTGGATTTGAAACGCATGGACGCGTGGGTCGAAGTGCTGCCGGGCACCATGGCCGAACAGTTGTGGAAGGGCGACGTAAGTGACACGGAAGACAGCGCGTACGATTCGGACGAGTCGGATGACGACGACGATGACGACGAGTTTACAGAGTACGTCGAGCCGATCGACGAAGAAGAGCAAGACAAACCACCGGTATGTATATCTCGTAGTTCATATGGAACCTTCTTTTCGCTGGTTGCCTCTATTCATACCAACATGACGATCAGGCGCCAAGTGAGGCGTCGATTGCCGTGGCCCGCGCCGTGGACGTTTTGGATGGCACCGCCGATGAAAGTGCGAAAAAGTCCAAAAAGAAAAAGAATGACCGGTACGGTGTCATGTTGTATATACGATTTACGGTGTTTTACAGCTTGATATGGTTTTACCAGCTTGAAACTCTTGTGTGGGTAGAAAAGCAATTCGGCACGAGATTGAAACACTACAAGACCAGCTGCAGCTCGCGGATGACAGCCAGACGCCGCTGCCGGGGGAGAACCTCCGGGACTTCTTTGCCCGGACAGCCAACCATTGGGCTACGCAAGTGGCGCACCTCCCCGACACATTTGAGCGGCAGCTCAGTGTCAAAGACATCAAGCGCGAAGGGTTCGCCATGGCCGAAGTGCGCTACAACGAGCTCTTGCCAAGTACGTACTCGACCTGAAAACAAGCAAATGACCAGCTCTAACGTGTGGTGGTGGATGTATGGTGTAGTTTTGGAGCGACTAAATGAACTGGAAGCCGAGCAGAAGAAGGCAGAGGAGGACCAAAAGGACAAGAAGACGGCCAAGAAAGGAGGTCGCGACGCCACCAGTCGACGTTAACTCCTCAAACGAACACCCATTTCGTTCAAGTGTAAAATATTGTCGATTCGAAATTGGAGTGGGCACCACAATCGATATACGACCAATCAAAACACAGATCAAGAATCAAGTAGCCAATCAAATCATCCACTCTTTGACCAATTTCGTACGATCTTTACATACAAAAGTCCGTACAAAGAATCGATCGATAGATTTGGCAAAGAATCCGTACAAAAGTCCAAATTTTGGGGAAAAGAAAGACAATAATATCAGATATTGCGACGTTTCGTCGTAGGTTAACTTCAAATACAGTATATGCACACAAGATGAGGGTGTTCTAGGTGACCTGTGTCATGATGTCCTTGGTACAATGGACAATATATCCCGCTATATATACACACAAGAGGAGGATGTTCTAGGTGACCACTGTCATGTCCTTGGTACAACGGGTAGGAGCTTTGCCAGTAGAAACTCCAAGTACTGTACCACCCATGCATTGTAACCAAGTGGGCTTTTGTGGTTTGCGTAGTAGTTTAACGGGGTTGTTAACCTACTGTACGTAGGGTTAGGCAAACAAGCGGCCAAAGATCGACGTGGGTTTGTCTGGCACGAGGAACTTCATCGGTCGGTCGTCCCCGAGGAAGCGCGCGACGGTGTCTTCGAACGCGACGGCCGCCTTGTCGTCCTTGGACGCGATCACGGGCTGGCCCATGTTGGACGCGTTCAACACTTGGACGCTTTCGGGGATCACGCCCACGAGGGGAAGCGCCAGCATCTCTTGAATGTCCTAAGTGTCATCATCACCATGATGAGGAGCAAACAGCAATATGGGTATGTATGTGTATTGTACCTCGACGGAGAGACAGTCGTCCTTGGCGGCGCGCGACGCGTCAAAGCGGTTGATGAGCAGGCGCTGGACGACTGGCGACCGGCCCTGCTGGGCGCGCAGCGACTTGCTCGCAATGAACCCGATCATCTTGTCCGAGTCTCGACAAGACGACAGCTCGGGGTTGGTCACGATGATGGCTTCGTCGGCAAAGAACATGGCGTGGTGCGCGCCGGACTCGATGCCGGCCGGGGAGTCGCACACGATGTAGTCGAACTGCGTCTTGAGCTCGTTCAAGACCTTGGCCACGCCGTCTTCCGTCAGCGCGGTCTTATCGCGGGTCTGGCTTGCCGCGAGCAGCGACAGTTTGTCCAGACGCTTGTCTTTGATCAGCGCCTGGTTGAGGCGGCAATTGCCGTCGATGACGTTGATGAAATCAAAGATCACGCGACGCTCGCATCCAAGGTGGATGTCCAGGTTACGCAGACCAATGTCAAAGTCGATGAGGCACGTGCGGTACCCCGACTGCGCGAGGCCATAGCCAATGCTCGCAGCACACGTGGTCTTGCCAACGCCTCCCTTGCCCGATGTAATAACCACAACGCTGCCTCTCGGAGGACTCGTCTGCGTGGACGGGACGCCCAATCCCGCCACTGAGCTCACGCATCTACTTGACGACATCGCCGCCGTGCGCCATGCCTGTTGTCGGAGCAACATGACGAAAATGGCGTGCGGTCCTTTTTACCCCTATTTATTGATGTATGCATTTCCAGGTGTTACAATTCCTTTGAGAACACATACTATGTATTATAGGATTATCCGGAAGGATCGCGATCCTGAAGGGTCAGCAAACTGCGATACAGTCAGTCTACCACTTCATCTACCTCGTCTGCGGGATTCCTTGATGAGAGGAAGGTGTTTCTACGACATATGCGTTATCCCCGCATTGGCAAAGGGAAGCGTAACCCCCGCTGACCAAGCGAGCCAAACTAAATGCAGGCCATCCGTTTCGCATGAACCGACGCCTCTCAGCCTAGTCCCCCCGCCTCTCAGCCTAGTCCCTATCCCCAGGCGATCTTTCAAACATACTGGGGATTGTATAGTGAGTTGTGAAACCGCTCGTCAACGTCTGTGATTGGTGCGGAAAGTTTGTCCAATGTTTCGCAGCCAATGGCATCGCTTCGTCTGTTACGCCCCTTCGATCTTTGTACATCGAAGGCTAATGTGGTGTCGGTCCCGAAAGCTTCACAGCCCAAAATCCGCTCAAGCTCTCTTGACCTTGTGCCGACGTCTCACAGAGTGAATTGTTGAGGTAAAGCATTACAGCAACATAGATAGCTCGTTTACATACATCATATGCTCACGTGCCACTCCTTCCGTAGCATCATGATCCGCGCCGCTGCCCTCTTTGCCATTGCCGCCGTCGCGGCGGCGAACCCTCAATACGGGGAGCCTACGCCTGCACCATACACCAAGCCTACGCCTGAACCTACGCCTGCGCCATACACCAAGCCTACGCCTGAACCTACGCCTGCGCCATACACTAAGCCTACGCCTGCGCCATACACCAAGCCGACCACGGCGCCAGTGACTACGCCAGCGCCAGAGCCTACCCCCGCGCCGACCCCTGCGCCGACGTACTACGTACCCACGACGACCCCCCCTCCTCCGTTCGTGCCTCCTTCCGAGGATTCGTACGGCCCTGCTCCCGAACCCGTGTGCACGTCCACGTACAAGCCAAACTCGGCCAAATACCTCGCGTACACGTGCTCGTCCCTGTACGCTACAGCGTCCAAGTGGGCGACCAACAACTGCAAGGCGTACTACCAGGTCACGGCCGCGTACGACGACAAGGCGTTGTACCAAGCGCACTTGTGCACATACTGGTCGCAACGAAGTGTGTTCCGCGTCGTGACGTCGTGCTTCATCGAAGCGCACCTTCGCAACGAGTTTATCACCAAGTACGGCAAGGACGGCCCGGGCAAGTGGTTCTGCAAGTACTCCGAGTTCGTCAACCAAGTCAAGGACTGCTACTCGTCGTCGCTGCACTATTACCCGCTCGGGAACTCGCTCAACTCGCTGGAAAAGACTGTCGTGGCACTCAACCCCCCCGCCAAGGACACGCCGCCTTTCGAGTTTACGGGGGCGTCTGTGGCATTGTGTGCGTACTACAACAAGGACCAAGTATACAACAAAGCGACGTAAACGTCTACTGCGCTTGGAAAATTGCTGCTGCTTGCTTCGGTCGGCCTTGTCGTTGTATTTCACGCTGGCGCCGTGGACATGGCGGCTCGACGAAGACCCAAGTATTTAACAACTTGTTGATGTTTCTACCTAACGTTTCATATATTCCCAATACACTCCACCCCTTCCTCGTATCCCCCGTCCTACTACAGTACTACTATCCAACGACGAATCAAACACACACAGACAAGTGTCAGTGTACTACTACTACTAGTAGTACTTCATAGTGTCGTTTACACGGGAACTGAAGGAGTGGCTGGGGGGATGGTTGGAGGGGCAGAGGGGGGCGCGACCACTGCCCCTTGCATGATCGTGTCGAGGTCGGTCTTTTCAAACACGGACGTTACGTCTTGGCTAGCGCCATTCCCGCAGTCTTCCAGTCGGTCAGTGGCGCGGTCAACGATCGTTTGCACCAAACTGTCGTCAAAGCCCAATTGATGCGCGTCTGGGATGTTCAGGCGACTATTTCCAGTACGAAACAACCATGTGAATACTATGGACAATCGATCGCTGGTTGATGTACCTGGCAGAATACTCTCGAAGCTGCACCAGGTGCCTACTACCCCCCGTCAAAGCCAGTGATGGCAGGATCGGTCGGGGTAGGTAGGCACTCGGACAAGCTTTCGACTCTGAGAGAATTCACGCCCTCCAGAGAATATTCCGCCAGGAATAATAATAATAGTAATATATATATATATATATATATATATATAAATATAAATATATCATAAATATATATATATATATATCATACTGACCAGCCCACTTGCGAAAACCAGTCGGACAAGGTCGCCGTTTTGAACTTGGTCACGACGTGCAAGATGTTTTGCACGGCGTCGAGGCGCATTTTCTACCAATCAAAACCCACCATTCGTTTCGATGTGGAGAGAATATGCTCGTACGAGTTTGTCAAAATGATCATCGCCTTGGTTGTCAGCCAAGATGGTTTGATATCGCGTGATGACGAGCGGAATGAACGCGGCGCACACCTGCATGTGCGGCGAGTCGCTCAATCCGCCGACGCCGATGCCGAGGGAGTGCGCCGCCCCAAAGCCCGTGGAGAGGGACACCAAGCTACTGCACAACGACGCGTAGCTCAATCGTTCGCGAAACCCAATGTCGTTCAAGTGTATCTTGCCATCTAAGAGCATTCTCAACATGACAACTCGTTCCTTCTGGCTTGGAAATGTATGTAGGACGATACCTTGAAGGGGCGTCGCCAGCGCTTCCGCCGCGGCGCGAATACCGTTCAGGCAAAGCTCATCGACTTTGGGGTTGCCTTGGTTGGCCAGGAACGATTCAATGCACTGGCCCATCGAAGTCAACGCGCCTTGCGCCGTGACGCCCAGTGGCACAGATACCGTGAGCAGTGGATCGATGATGACTGCGTCGGCGACGATGGGAGTTTTGGTGAACGACAGCTTGGCTTCCGCGCCTTCGTCCAACACGAGCGCTTCCGTCGAGAGTTCGCTGCCGCACCCGGCGACGGTCGGCATCACGATGAGCGGGGCGACCTTTTGTGCGAGAGGAAGGGGTCCAGCCGCCAAATCTTCGGCATTGCCTTCGTTGAACATCAAGGCGGCGATGGCGCGGGAAGTGTCCATGACATTGCCGCCGCCGAACGCCACGACGCCGTTGGCCCCGACACGACGAGCATAGTCGCGGCCGTAGTTGATCGAGTCGATCGTCGCACAATCTCGCTGCAGAGTCAACATGAAGCAAGGGATGTTGGCCTTTTGAAGCAAGAATTGCGCGTACTGCGATCGTTTGTCGGCGCCAGAGTCGCGGTCGCGGACGAGCAACACCTTACTCATCAGAGTCGGCGCCAGCACGGTCAACTGTTCTGACTGCATGCGGCCAAATAGAACGCGGGACTTTTGCGCAGGTAGAAGCGTTCCTGGTGCAGCGTCAAAGAAGAAGCGCGGATCGACTTTCGCCGCCGTCGAGTACGCTGCCCGCCGCATCTTTAGCATTATTTCTGCTGCGACGATTGCGATTCATCGACGACGAATCAACGCCGATTATAGACCCCCCATTCTTTATATTCTTCAACAATTCATACAGGTTTAGCTTCAATTATGCATTAATACAAGACCCTTTCTCCTTTTATATCGTCTAAGGATCCAAGTTGGCACGAGACAGCACTTCCTTGCCAATGATCAGCCGCTGGATCTGCGACGTGCCTTCGTAGATCTGATAAATCTTGGCGTCGCGGAACAGCTTCTCGACGGGGTACTCGGTGTTGAACCCGGCGCCGCCAAAAATCTGCACGGCGTTCGCGGCCACTTCGTTCGCCAAGTCGCCGGCAAAGCGCTTGGCCATCGACGCAAACATCGTGTTCTTGCGGCCGCAGTCAATCTCATACGCAGCCTTGTACGTCAAGAGGCGCGCGGCTTCGATGCCCGTCGCCATGTCCGCCAGCATGAACATGATCGCTTGATGGGTCGCAATAGGCGCTCCCATCGTCTTGCGTTCCAGCGCATACTTCTTCGCTTCGTCGAAGGCGCGACGGGCGAGACCCACGGCGCCAATGGCCACGGGCGGTCGGGTATGGTCGAAAGCTTGCATGGCGATCTTAAAGCCGTAGCCAGGCGACCCTAATGTCCGTTGTGAGTACACAAAAACACGATAACGTTAACTTGAGAAAGAATGACCTTACCCAACACATTTTCTTCCGGCACAACCACATCTTCAAACGTGATCCCGCGAGTATCCGAGCACCGTTGGCCCAAGTTGATTTCCTTGCGGCCTTTGGTGATGCCGGGAGTGTTGGCGTCCACGATAAAACCAGTGAAGGCCGACCCTGCTGACGCACCAGAGTCCGTCTTGGCCAGAACAAAGTACCAGTCTGCCACACCACCGTTTGTGATCCACATCTTGGATCCGTTAATAACCCAAGATTTCCCCTTCTTCACGGCAGTCGTCTTGGCAGCGGCCACATCGGACCCAGCACCAGGTTCCGTGACGCAGTACGCTGCTTGGCGTGGAGCGTCAATCAACCGACCGAAGTACTTCGCGCATTGGGCATCGTTACCGGCCACAAGGACAGGTGCGAGGGCGAGATGGTTCGCCTCGATAGCAGTCATCATCCCAGTGCAGCCGTACGCCAACTCTTCACCGATGATGCACCCGTCGAGCGAGCCGAGGCCAAGACCGCCGTATTTCTACTCATTTATGAGAATGAGAGGTCGAAATGCGTTGGTTAGATTTATGCGGTCCTCCTACCTCGGGGATGTGACCGTTGACCAAGCCCAACTCCCATGCCTTGTCAAAGATCGGCTTAGGGTATTCCATCGTTTGGTCGTAGTGTTTCTCCAGAGGAATCATTTCTTCGCGCGCGAATTTACGCGCGAGCTGTTGGAACTCGCGCTGGGTGTCAGTCAACTTGAAGCTAATGCCATTGAGCGTGCTTTCGTCGATCGTGGCATGGGCCGCAAAGCTCCGCGTCAGTGACGCCGTTTTGGGGGCACAGCGGGCGGCATGGAGGAGCGCATGACGAGGCAACATGTTGGTGGAAGCTCTGGAATTCACAATTGAGTAACTTCGGTTGAGGAAAAAGTGTCGTTGACGAAACACCCGTGGCGATCTTTTATAAAAATGGGGCGGTGTGCAATAAAACAACTTCAACATCCAAGTTGCTGCGATACAATTAAATAAATTATCTCGAATGAATTGAAATCCTCGAATTTTATTATGTTCAGCTGAGATTCATCAACGCCCCTGTTAAGTGCGCCGGAAAGTGCGCGCGATCTTTCAAATGATCGACAAAAGGAGGACGGCGGCGGCGTGTGTGACGGTCCGCTCGGCCGCCGGCTTGATGCCGCACTTCCAGCGGCCATTTCTCAAGTTCGTATACGAAAAGCCATCAACGCATAAGCGTGTATCTGCCAAGACCGACGAAGCCGATGCCCAGCGCTTGGATGGAACGGACACTGCCGTGGCAGCATGGCGCGATGCTATTGTGTGTGTTCCTGTCCTTGCGCAATCATTGTCCATTGAGCTGTGGAATGCTCACGCACAGCACGATGTTTATCTTGGGCATGCACGGATTCATTTGGACACCGATGGACCGCCAGGTACGAACTTCACCTTCACGTAACACTTCCAGGCGGTTGCATATTTAACGTCGAGTAGAAGTTGGACCGATGTGGGTTGCTGTCAACCAGGCTGTGTATGAAGGAGTGCACATCAAACGACCCGTCAACCTACAAGTTATCGTCACTTACATGGACTCGAGCGCTGTGTTTCCTTCCCAAGCTCCTCCGTCGACTTCAGAGCTGCATTCAGTCGTGCATCCGTCATTTCAATTCAAAATTCCCGCGCGAGAGATCGACTGGTCTACCATTGCCGCCACAAACGTATCTGAAATCTTCTTCTTGGTAACTGTCGTGATGTTCCATCTTCGTTGCAAGTCATGTCGTCATGTGCTGCTTCTAGGGCAATGTCGAGGCCCTCCTAGCGCATCAAGACGACGTCCTCTACGGCAACACGTTGGCGTCGTTGGGTACGTCCATCATCGCCGCCATCATACACGATGTATCCCGACTTGCGACGGTTGTCTAGACATGGTCGTGGACAAGGAAGTTGAAGCCGCGTTCCAAATGTGTCAATATTCTGCTCAATATCTTCACCAGTGCGTCGAGTTTCTGTCCCAGCGTTGTGCCACGTACGTGTCGTCCCGGGATGAGCTGCTTCAACGTCAAGACAACAGCACCCACACATTGGACGCCAAAGTACGCTTCGAATGATCTCCACCAGTTCTACTATGGATGATTCACGTTGCCAATAGAAGCGGCAGAAACGGCAGCTCGAAAAGCAAGCGAACGAGTGCGACGTGTTGATCGCGGCCTACGAAGCCATCGCCAAGACCCTTCCAGACATCCCATCCGCCTTGCCATCAGTTCTCATTCCAACCCCATCAAACCATCCACCACCGACGCCGCGCGAGGCTCAAATCAAGATGGAACCACCACCAGCTTCATCTCATCCTCCCAGTGACGCCACTATACCAACCGACGCAGCAGCAGCAGCACCATCATCGTCGCCTTCGAAAGCTCCCATGCTCATGACGTACGAGGAACGCATGGAGAAGAATCGGCTGGCAAAGGAAGCCACGCGGAAGGACCGGATTGCCGCGGAGAAGCACCGGTTGACTCAGATCATGGCGGACCAAGCCAAGCAGCGTGAGTGGAAACAAACGCTGGTGGAGCAGGATCAGGCGTTGGTGCACCGGTCAGCATGCCGGTTGCAAACGTGGTTGTGCCACGTCACGTTCCTGCGCCGGTACGCCGTCAAGCGGTCGCAGTATGCGGCCGCCGTGGTGATTCAATGCCTTGTGCGGACGCGCCAGGCCAGGCGCATGTACCGGCGGCGGACGGACGAGCGCCGCCAGCGCAACGAAGCCCTAGCCATCCATGCCGCAGAGCAAATCCTTGAGCATCAAATGCACGTCGCCACCGCCAAGCTCCAGCACGACAAGGAGATGGAGCCCATCTTGAGACTCTGGACAGACATTCAGCAGGCGTTTCAACGAGCGTCGTCCAAGGAATCGAATGTGTTTTCGTTCTTTGATCGACGCCATGCTGGACAAGTCGACCGCGCCGTCTTTCGTCGGCAGCTGCTCCAGCTTGGCTTTGACGTGCCTCGGCAGGTGGTGCGGAGGTTTGATATCGGCTTGTTCTTGTGGTTGTTGATTGGATATCGTTTTTTGTAGACTGATTCAACTGATTCACTCGAGAGCCAATGTGCAAACTGATCGCCTCGTTGTGACCGCGGACCAATTCACCAAAGCTTTTGATTTGACGACTTGCATTGCTATCCCCCCCGATGTTGTGGCCGAGGTTTCGCCGCCGCCATGGACCAGCGCCAACACATCCCCTGAATCGAACACCGTTCTAGAGGTACGTATCCCAGGAGTTGAGCTTGCCATATTTCCATATGGATGGACGACAGTGATCCCCAACTTACTTGACTTTGTGCATTCAAGTTCAATGGCACGACCTGGGTAGATGACAGAAGCATCGCCTGCATTGGCGCCCGCGGTCCCCACAATCAACTCGGTGGAAGGCATCAGCATGACGTTTCGGCAGCTGCGAGAGCGTATCGTCCATGCTGCTCGCGCCCAGTTCGGTGGCGGGGAGCGTTCAAGTGTGACGTTTGCATCACTTCGGGCGGCGCTGGTCAAGTTGTTTGAATCGTTCGACCGGCACGGCAGCGGCGACGTGGCGCTGGCCGACTTCAAAGCGTGCCTTGAGACCCAGCTCCATGTGGCCATGGACGCGCCCAACTGGGAGTACGTGCGCGAGTGCTTTGACGCGGACGGCAGCGGCAGTGTCAACATCGCCGAGTTCGTCGCGTTCGCGTTTGCCGATGCGTCCGTGGACGAGATGGGCGTGCTGGGGTATCAACTGCGCGACGCGATTCTCCATCGAGTGAAGGCCGCGCGGAAGGACGCGGCGCCGACGATCGAGGACGCCGTGCGCCTTGTGTTTCATCCAGTGTTCCATCGCCGAGACGACGCCACGTTTGCCGACTTTTGCCATGCCCTGGCCCAGCTCCAGCTTGGGTTTACGTTGGGGCAGTTGTCTCGCTTAGTCTTACGGCTGGACCACGTAAGTGCCAGTAACGTTACTGGGGATGCGATATACTCTAGTTTTGGAGATATACTTGGTGTCGTCGTCCACTGACTTGATCGATGGCGTCGGGTTCATCGTAATCTTGTGTGATTGACTGTATTTTGTAGGACAAGAACCACCTGATCTCGCTGGACGAACTGCTTGGGTGGCTCAAACTGAAGCGTTCGAACGACACTCGGGCCAACACAACTCATGATGAACCACCACGACCCAATACAGAGCCGAGTGTGAGTGCAGCCAGCGCCGCCGTGAAACAGCTCCGACGGCACCTCGTGGAGCTGGCAGGCGAAGCCAAACCTCACGCGATCAAGCACCTCTTTGAATCGATCGATACGAACCAAAGCGCAAAGCTGAGCGCGTCCGAGTTACACGCATACTTGGGGGACGACACGGCGCCGCTGTCGGTGGTCGAAGCTGCCGTCGCGTGCATGGACGCTCGTCGACAGAGCGTCGTGTCCAAGGCCGACTTTATCTCGTTTTGTCTCGACACGACACGGGCGGCGACGGACGAAGAAGTCGGCGTGGTCGTGGAACAGTGTCGCACACAACTCTGTGACATGTGCGCGGACGCGGCGGGGCTACGCCGCTGGTTCGGCGCGTTGGCCCAGCACCAAGGCAAAGTGCGGACAGCCGAATTCAAGCGCGCGCTCAAAGCGATGGTGCACTTGCCAGAGCACGAGTTGGACGGCGTCGTGCGGCGGCTCGACTTTGACGGCAGTGGGTGGATCTCGGACAAGGAGTTCCGTGCGTGGGTACACCCCGTGCGGGACATCGAGGTGCTGCTGACGCTGGTCGAGCGACACCCGGCGATGCAGCAAATGGGCGCCGCGTTGTTTGCCGCGTTCGACGTGGACGGCAACGGCGTGATCGGCATCGACGAATTCCACGCCGGGCTCAAGCGATTCCATATCGACGTCAACACCGACGAAGCGGCGGCGCTGCTCGCCGAGTTTGACGTGAATGCGGACGGGGTGCTCTCAGCGTCCGAGCTCCACGCGATGGCCGAAGCGTACAACGACGACGAGCTGGGCCTGGCAGAACCTCCTACAGAAGCAGCAGCAGCAGCAGGTTACGACGACGATGACTTTGAAGATTCGTGATGGCTACATATACTACTACTACTGGTAACGAATCACGTTATTGCGCATTACTATTGGAGGTGATGGGTACAGTTCAATATGACAATAGTTAGGCATCGAAGCTAAACACGTCGTCCAGGTGGTTCTTGGCTTTGTGGGTACGTAGCGACGGCAGGACTTTCTTGGCCAAGGCCGACTTGTGGTGGTCGCCAGAGGTGGCTACTGGCGCCTGGCAGCTGGTCCGGACGGCGACGGGTGTGGGTTTCCTGCGCTTGGGCGTCGCGGGTTGCAACGACATGTGGGAAGGAGGGGTTGGGGTGGAGTCCGACGGGCTTGGTCGTTTGCGAAGGTGTTGTCTTGTCACGTCTAGATTGTCTTGAGTACTCGACGTGGTGGACGTGGCGCCCGCCTCTTTGTCGGGAATGGGGGGTATGATGATAGTCGAAGGAGGAGGCTGTCGCTTGGAATGCCGCCGGGAAAACGTTGGCGCGTGGCGTCGGGTGTCTACCGCCGCCTCGATCACATCAAGTCTGACGCGTTGACTCTTGTCCATATTCTGATGTGATACAATCCCCTTTGCGGCAGCCCCGCCGACTTTGCTGTTGGTGCGAGTGGGGCTGGATTCTGGGGCATCTGTGGCGGCGTCTGTTGGTGGTTTCGTCGTTGTGGTCGAGCTCGACTTGGCATTCACGGTGGACGTGGCCGAAGATGGTCGCTGCAGGGATTTCCGTTGGCTGACAAACGTCGGAAAAGGTACGGCGGCAGCATCCTCCGATTCGTCGGCCCAGGTCGGTTTCTTCCCGCGGTTGCTGCTCTCGACGGGGTTTTGGGGTGTGTCGACACCCAAAGCCCGACTCGTTCGCTTCCTTCGCCCCCCCGACGCCATCCCTGGCGACGATGACCGGGCCGTTGCAAACCCACCGACAAACAACTGAAACGCCGACGCGGGGGGGGTGTCGTTGCCTCGTCCTCGATACGTCGTGGGGTACTTTGGGGTGGTGAACTCGATCTCAGGCGTGTTGATACTCAATTGCGCCGTCAACGACTCGTCCATCTTTGCGTTCATGCGTGGGATACCCGGGACAGCTGCAATCTGCGACATGGTTACAATGCCATGGGTTGGAACTACCGACGTGTGTATACTCGTTGCTCCTCCTTCTTCGTCCGTCAGGAGCGCCTTCAACTCGGTTTCGACCTCTACACATGACTCGAGGATCTCCTCCGACAACGCTCCTATTTGAGCGTGCAGCCCCACAAATGCCACGAGCACCCGGAGCAGCAGTTTGGGCGACTGATCGGGTAGCGCCGCCAGAATTTGGGCCGCGTAGATCGGGCGGCCGCGCATCACACACCCAAGCAGCATGGCCGTGGACCCGCTCAAGATGACGTCTTCGGGGTTCCACGTCGCGCCCGACTCAGTGTCGGGGTGGTGCAAAATGTGCTCGAACGACGCCACCCGCCGCACAAAGTACAAAGTCAGTTTGTCCAACGTGCTGTCATCGTAGCGTGCCACGTCATCGCGGTTCGTGTCGTTGTGCTCGACGCAGTTGACCAGCGCACTCAGCGTGAGCAAGCACATGTCAAAAGTGGACTTGTCGCTGGTCGTGGCAACGTCAATGTCGTCGGGCAAAGTGGTGGCATCTTCGCCAGAGATTGCCGAGGCAGCATGCAGGAAGAGCGCGACGAGGACGCGGGTGCCGTGCGCCGCAGCCACATGTGTGCACGCAATGTCGTTCTTATGGGTGAGGTTGATGAGTACGCGGAGTGCCATGAGCGGCAACTCGTTGGGGACGACGGTGGATTCGGATGACGACGACGATAGAATTCGAAGAAGGACCGTGACGACGTTCGTATGCAGCACCAAGTGGTCTTGAGCGCCACGCTCAAGAAATGACGCTTGCTCCAGCAACCGAAGGCCATGCAGGAGATGCGCGGATGCGCCTGGAAGATGGGGGACCGCTGCCGAGAAGGACGTCTCGATGACCCGAGCGACAATGTCCAGGCCGCCGCTGTCTCGAAGCAGGAGCTTCCGGCTGCGAAGGAGGGCGGCGTTGGCTGGTGTGGGGCCAGGGGTCGAGTTGTTGGATTTGCTGTTGGAAATGCCATATTGGGTCGTCTGGTCGGTGTGGAACGCATTGTTAAGCACGGAAAGCACGACATCGGTCAACGTCACGATGGGCATGAACTTGATTGAGCGGAACATGTCGTCCGTGCGCAAGAGGGCTTCGGCTTGTGGGACGAGGGAGCCGCCAGAAGTGGTGCCGCCGTCGCCCAGACGTCGCGACGATGACTTTTTCCGCAACAACGCTCGCTTCTTGGGGGCATCGCCGTCCAGTGTGACAATATCAGCTGTCGCGTGGCTGAGCGTCCATGATGTACCGCTGGCCAGCTGCAGCACTTGGAGCAGCTTTGAAAACGCTTTGCTGGTCAACCCTTCGCAGTTCTCCGTGTCGAGCGTGACAAAGTACAACAGCGTCATCATGCAGTAGATATGCTCGTACGAATTGGCGGTGTGATCTAGCTTCAGACTTTCTACAAGTTGCATGCAATGGGCGAGGCCCCCTTTGGCTCGTAGGAGTAGGCGGCCGTTCGTCGACTCCGTTGTTGTTATGGGCGGTTGTGCGGCTGCTGGCGACTTGGACGCGCAGACTTCGGCCAGTTTGAGCGCATGGATGGAACGAGATAATCCCTGGCCTTCATCGATGCCATCCAGGTAGTAATGGATCTGCTCAAGCGCGGCATGGCTCTCGCCGCTGTGCTGCAGACTTGCTGTGCTCTGCATCGCCAAAGTCTTTCGCTGGTACAACTCCATTGGGTGGGATTTCTGCCCTTGGACGACAGTGATTGGTTGAAATATTTCCCCCCACTCTTTCGACTTGTCCAAATTTGAATTTTTATAACGATTTACTTCGAAGTACTGGTAAGTGTTTGCTGGAGTATAGGCAAATACAGCATAGATTGGCGGATTTACTCTGGCTTTCCTATAGACATAACGTTATCAACCGCCTTGTGCCACCACAACGTTAAGTCTACTGCCTACCAATCTTACAGCTTCAGGGACATGTTGATACTCGCCGTCGTGCCTCTAGGAGTGACTTATGCTACTCTGAGCGTCATAAACATGCGATTTTGAAGTAAAAGTTGAGCTTGAACTGTGTACTTGTGAATAATAACATAACTTTAACCTAATCTGTTAAGTGCACTGGAATGGTTGTCATAATCACTGGTTTTATGGAAGTCTAATAACGCTAAGTTACATGCCGCCAACGCTCATCCGATCACTTGGAGTTGAGTGGCGTCCGGATACCGCCGAGATCCTGGAAATTTCGATAGTCCGGATAAGAAAACCCGAGCCCTACACCGGTTCGAAATTTAATATACGTTGTTCAAGTGAATTTCAAATATGGAACTTTGTGTGGCTCTGTCAACCCCCTCAAACTGAATCATTTGCTAATTAGCGTTCCGCCGCACATATTACCATGGCTGAAGAACAGGAACTACTCGACTACGGCAGTGACGAAGAAGTCGCTGTCGACAACAAGGCCAACGCCAAGGAGACCAAGAAGTAAGAATCCATGCTCCACCACCCTCAACCTCGAGGCCTCCACTTAACACAACGTCTACGCGAAGGGGCCATTACGTCGGCATCCACAGTGCCGGCTTCAAGGACTTCTTGCTCAAGCCCGAAGCGTTGCGTGCCGTCGTGGACTGCGGGTTCGAACATCCGTCTGAAGTGCAACACGAATGCATTCCTCAAGCTGTGCTCGGCATGGACATCATTTGCCAAGCCAAGTCTGGGATGGGCAAGACTGCCGTGTTCGTGTTGGCCACGTTGCATCAAGTAACCTACCAAACCTATTGCCCCTCGATCAAAGATCATTGCTTATGCGCATCTTATCGTAGTTGGAACCAGTGGAGAACCAAATCAGCGTCGTGGTCTTGTGCCACACCCGCGAACTTGCGTTCCAAATCGCTCATGAATATGAGCGATTCAGCAAGTATTTGCCCGACGTGAAGACGGCTGTGTTCTATGGCGGCGTCCCCATTGTGCAAAACCGCGAAACGTTGAAGAACAACCCTCCTCATATCGTGGTGGGCACTCCGGGCCGCGTCCTCGGCCTGATCAAGGAAAAGACCTTGAAGCTGGACAAGGTCAAGCACTTCGTAATGGATGAATGTGACAAGCTCTTGGATGCCGTGGACATGCGTCGCGATGTGCAAGAAATTTTCAAGTCGACGCCGCATGACAAGCAAGTGATGCTCTTCTCGGCCACGTTGAGCAAGGAAATTCGCCCCGTGTGCCGCAAATTTTGCCAAGACGTAAGTGCAACTGTACCAGATGCCTCATGTTGAGATCAAACTTACCTCGTCTCCCTTTAGCCCATGGAAATCTACGTGGACGACGAAACCAAGCTGACGCTGCACGGCCTGCAACAATACTTCATCAAGCTTCAAGAGTCCGAGAAGAACCGCAAGTTGAACGACTTGTTGGATGCCCTCGAATTCAACCAAGTGGTGATCTTCGTGTCCAAGAAGAACCGCGCCCGCGAATTGAGCCGCCTGTTGAACGAGTGCAACTTCCCTTCGATCTGCATCACGTCCGACCTGCAGCAAGAAGAACGCATCAAGCGCTACAAGAGCTTCAAGGACTTCCAAAAGCGTATCTTGGTCACGACGGACTTGTTTGGTCGCGGCATGGACATTGAACGCGTCAACATCGTCGTCAACTACGACTTCCCCAACGACTCGGACCAGTACCTGCATCGCGTCGGGCGCGCCGGTCGTTTCGGGACCAAGGGGTTGTCCATCAGCTTCATCTCGTCCAACGAAGACTCGGACATGCTCGCCAAGGTCCAAGCTCGGTTCGAAGTCAACATCCCCGAACTGCCCGACCAAATCGACATTTCGACCTACATGGCCACGTAAATTTTGATTCCTTGCACCTCTCGCGCCCATGGCCTCCCTAATCTTGATAATATCCACAACCCCCTCCCCCGTTGGCCTGGTCAACAAACATCCCTTGTAAAACTCCATGACTGGTCCCAGTCCAAGAAGGTCCGCCGCCCCTGAAGCGGCCAACCTCCATGCCAAGTGGCAGTTCCATGTGTGTCCTACAGCTGTAGCAGCACAGAGCGTCCTAACGCCACGGAATTGGCACTCGCCATATCTTGAGCTACCGGTAGTTTGTCTAAGCAGAACAGCTACATACTTAGCCAAGGATATTACGACCTTTGGCAATATTATTATCCTCCCAAAGACACACACTCTGGCATACTAATCCCATCAACTCCATGAGATATGGTTTAAAAGACACACACTCTGGCATAATAGTACCATCAACACCATAAGATATGGTTTAAAAGACACACACTCTGGCATAATAGTCATGAGATAAGGTTTAGCCAGTCATCTGTAGCTGGCTAACGACGCTGTCTCTTGAACGGGGCAGGGTTAATTGGTTTGAGTCCACTCAGCTTGGACGCGTACTGCGCTCGCAGCCTACATCCATCACGAGTCGTCAGCCCATCTCACAACGTTAGCATCATATGCACGTACTCGTCGTTCTTGAGCGCAGTGAAGTGGTCGGTCGTGTCTTGGTCTGTCAAGTGCGTGTACTTGGTCCTACGATCTCCCATTATAACCAACCATCTTGATCATACAAGACTCTGTGGGAACGTACCGCCCCGACTTGCCAAAATTCTTGACCTGCATGACCGTGGGCAGATTCTCCCGGTTGGTTTTGTCTTCAAGCGTGGGTTCGTCGGCGTCGCGGCGGCGGACGTCGGTATCCGTCTTGATGCTCTTGTCGTCCACGTAAAACGCGCCCTTGTGGTAGTACTTTTGCAGAAACTTCCACTTCTTCTTCTCCTTCTCCGTCTGCTTGCCCAGCGCCGCGTCCTCCTTCTCGCGCTCTTCGTCCGTCATGTGTCGCCGTCGCAGCGTTTCCGCCGCCTCGCGCTCGCGCTCGTCCCGTGCGTCGCGGTCCCTAGCCCACATCCATGACACAGTCGGCCTAGACGTTCGATCGAGTATGTATGTACCTACCGCTTGAGACGGCGCATCTCGCGCAGTTCCCAGTCCTGCTGCTCCTTCTCCGGGTGCAGCCCATCCGTGTCGTCTGGCATCTCCGAGTCAGTCGCGTCGTCTTGCAAGCGCTGCGCCGCGTCGCCCTCTTCACGCAACAGCACCTCCGCCACCAACTTGCGCGACTCGGCCTTCTTCTCCAAAGCCTACCATGTCCATGAGATACATACATAAATGGAAGCGCTTACCCGCTCGGCGAGTGCTTGGTCGCGTTCTTCCATGGCTCGGAGCTTCTCCTCTTGCTCGCGAATGGTGTCCCGGGCACGCTTGGGCACGAAGATGGGCTTCAGCATCTGCTCGCCATCGGACGAATCGGTGTCGGTTTCCCACTCGGACGACTCGGACTCGGACGACGCCAATTGGCTTGGGGCGACGGCGATGGATGGGCCGGGAGTTGTTTCCAGGGCAAGCGCTTCGGTCGAGACGGAGAGGAGTTGCTCTGGTTCGTCTCGCTTTTGAGCGAGGATCTTACTTCGAAGGCGCGCACGACGATCGACGTCATCATCGCTTGCGTCGGATTCTGAATCGATTAACGGAGCCGCAAACTTCGGGGCCGATGGTTGGGGGGCTATTGCTAAGGACGAAGCTTTCACGATTTGCGCCACGATCTTTCGTCGCTCATTGGGAACGGTGATCGACTTCTCCCGCGACGATACAGCAGGCTTCTTGGACCCAGCGAGAAACCGAGGGCCGTCGTCTGGCATGAGTTCTCCGACGGCGAATTCAGGGACGTGGCCGGCACGATACCGCGCGACTTTCTTGGTCGAGTCGACTTTTGGCAATGGGGCTTCATATTCCTCTGTCTCTTCAAGGCGCCTTGAATGGCGCAAGGACATGGCATCGCCAGGCTCGGTGTCGGGGAGCAACAGCCCCAAGTCCTTCTTCGTGAACAAGCTCATGTTGGTCCAGCAACCTTTTTGAACTAAAATGGATCACTCAACATTTGATATGCTCTGTGAACTAATATATGAGAAGACTTAATACCCTTCCTTCGAACTTGGATATGTACTGTATCGTCCCAGACCACCCAACGATCAGCCAAAACATTCGACCGGCCCATCATGGACCTAAAAACTCGGCATAAACGAGAGCTACTAGTAATACGCAGGAACAATGGTCACGACAGGTCTGGCCAGCGAGAGCCGTCAATCAATTCACGGCGACGATATCTGGAATTCACTCTGGGGATAACTAGGAAAAATCCCAAAATACTCGCGATGAGCGTGGAAAAACAATTGAATCTCGACCGTAGTATGGACTCCGTTCGTTGTATGGACTACGCCGACCTCGCATTACCACCCTCATTCGTTACCGCTGTAACGTTAGCCTACTACTCCGGAGTATTATTATGATGGGGATGTCATGTGCCGTACGTTGAGGGCCGGTTACAGTACTACTCAGAAGTACGTAGGATGTCAAGGTTTGAGGTATGAATACTAGTATAGGAGAAATAAGAATAGGATTATTCCTTCGCTTGGAGCAAGCAGATATAAAAATATAAATTTTCACAGGTCTGTAGTGAAAGAATCCTCGCCACAGAGATTGAAAAGATGTCTGGCGATCAAGGCGGCGGCGTTCCGTACATCGGATCGCGGATCAGCCTGATCTCGAAGACAGACATTCGCTATGAAGGCCTGTTGTTCAACATTGACACTCGACAAAGCATGGTGGCGCTGCAGAACGTTCGTTCCTTTGGGACCGAAGGGCGGCGTCCAGACCACATTCCGCCGTCGGACACGGTGCTCCAATACGCCACGTTTAAGGCGTCGGAGATCAAAGATTTGCACGTGTGTGAAGCTGCAGCACCTCCTCCTCTTCCCCCCAAGCAACAGAAGCATGTAGCTCCCCCGCCACCTCCATCCCCGAAAGCGCTCGTCCAGCCGCCTCCTCAACCTGTAACAGTCGCGCAACAGCCCCCATTTCCGCAACCACATCGCGCACCCCCTCCGCTTCCAAAGCAGCCCGTTGCGCAACCTGGATCAGCCTCCCAGTACCAGCAGCCTCCATTGCCCAGCGCCGCTCGTCCGGCCTCACCCAAGCGAACATTCGTGCCTCCGACTTCAAGTGCGCTGCTGACCCCGGGCGCCATGTCCAAGTCGAACACGTCGCATGCAGTGCAGCATGTCGAGCAGCACCAATCTGATTCTCAACGCCAGCAGCAACCTTCTCGCCAAGTGGACCACCCTCCTCGCCAGCAGCCATCCCGTCAAGAGTATGCTGCCACGTCGTCGGCGTACCACAACGTGAACCCTCCCGCTCCGTCGTCTTCTTCGCAGTCGAATGCTGCTTCCCGGACGATTCCTGGCATGGGTGGTCACCTGTTGCGACGAAAGGAACGTCGCGTAAACAACGAGACGGGGCTGCCCGAAGGCGGCGCCACGGCCACGGGGGGCGAGTTTGACTTTGCCGGGGGCTTGGGCGACTTTGACAAGGAGAAGGAGTTTTCCAAGCTCACAGTCCAAGAAACCTCGCGCCCCGTGGTCAAAGGGTCGTACCAGAAGTCGTCGTTCTTCGACACGATTTCGTGTGATGCGTTGGATCGGTTGGAAGGCAACGGCGGCGGGCGCATGCGGGCGCAAGAGGAGCGCAAACTCAACACGGAAACGTTTGGGGCCGTGAGCCTCAACAACCGCCGACCTTACCGCGGCAACCGCCGCAATGGCAATGGCAATGGGGGGTACAATGGAGGCTACAATGCCAATGGAAACGGCCAACGCAACAACTTTTACGCCGGCCAACCCCAAGGAGGGTCTCAGCCCCGCCACCATAATGGCCCGGACGGCAACCGCGGGCATCATCGCACGTCGAACAACCTCCAACAAGCGCAGCCCCGACAACAATATGGCGGCAACCGTCACGGCCAAGCTGCGGCGACGCCAAACGAGTAAACACGCACAAGTATGACACGACGAGGTCGTCTTAGGTAGATGGAGTACCAGTTGGAGAATGCTGCTACGGGTATAGATAACGTAATAGCTATCGTTGGAATTCAAGCTGTAGTAATACTCCAGTCTCAGCCACTCCTACGAAGCGCAACACTCGTTTGGAAATGCAAACTGCAGCATCATGGCAATGACAGCATGACTGGGCAGGGACGTGGACTGAGAGCGATTGGCTTGTATTGATCGGCAACTTGTGGGGGGGTTAAGCTGGACGGGCGGCCAGCGCATTCTTTCGATTGAAAGACTAAATGCACATGGCAATTGCATTAGGTGATTCTTACACATTCATCATGCTAGCATTCACCATACACCGACATTACAGACCATTTTCTGTTACATGACTGACACACTCTTTTGAGCTAAGCTAGAGCTACAAGCCAACGGTTAGGTAAACTTCCTCTCGCCGTGAGAGACTGGTATCAAAATTGATACGAAATAGACAAACGATGCTTTCTCGAGGAATTGGGTGGTGTTGAAAAACACCAGAGATGGAACTTGCAAAGGCAAGTAATTTAAGAGCGTTCGCCACGGATGCGGCGAGCCAATTGGATGTCCTTGGGCATGATCGTGACACGCTTGGCATGGATAGCACACAAGTTGGTGTCTTCGAACAAACCGACAAGGTAGGCTTCAGCGGCTTCTTGCAAGGCCAACACAGCCGAGCCTTGGAAGCGCAAGTCGGTCTTGAAATCTTGGGCGATTTCACGGACCAAGCGTTGGAACGGCAACTTGCGGATCAAAAGTTCCGTCGACTTTTGGTAGCGACGGATTTCACGCAAGGCGACGGTACCAGGGCGGTAACGATGCGGCTTCTTCACACCGCCGGTCGCGGGGGCCGACTTGCGGGCGGCCTTGGTGGCCAATTGCTTACGGGGAGCCTTGCCGCCGGTGGACTTGCGGGCAGTTTGCTTGGTACGAGCCATGTGGACTTGGAGTACTTTTGAATAATGAAAAGACTTGGTCTGCCCGCCAAGAGTGGACCAATCACACGCGCGCCAAAACTAACATGACTGCAATCAAAAAACGAAGTTTTTCACAAAATTCCCGCCAATCATGTATCGTTATATTCTGCATTTACCAATAAGAGTAAAATACATTCAAATTCCGCCAATCAAACGTTGTCAGTAAAGAGTGAGTTTCTCCGCCAATCAGATGCTGTATCTTGTGTTGGATTGAATGTTGAAATTTGACTCCATTCGCTCCCAAGTTGCTCATTTTGAATTTTGCATTCATTCAACAACTCAACATGTCTGGTCGCGGCAAAGGTGGTAAAGGTCTCGGAAAGGGTGGTGCCAAGCGCCATCGCAAGGTCCTTCGTGACAACATCCAAGGGATCACCAAGCCCGCTATCCGTCGTCTCGCTCGTCGTGGCGGTGTCAAGCGTATCTCCGGTTTGATCTACGAAGAAACTCGTGGCGTCCTCAAGGTGTTCTTGGAAAACGTCATCCGCGACTCCGTGACGTACACCGAACACGCTCGCCGAAAGACCGTCACGGCCATGGATGTCGTGTACGCTTTGAAGCGCCAAGGCCGCACCTTGTACGGTTTCGGCGGTTAAATCGATTGCTCACGCTCTCAGCTCTCAACGAGGACCAACAACTTGTTGCCTTCTTTACATCTGGTGTTTTTCAACACCACCCTCTTTGTATGAACTTATCGTTCCCATCCACTTCTTCGCTGTACTAATCTCGTCGATATAACGCCTTTGATCTGACGTGCCAAAGTGTGCATGTTGATGACATCGAATACACTACAGTAGTCATCGTGACCCCACCATTATAATGTAAAACCTCTTGCTCGATTCACGCGTGCCATTTGCGCATTAACTAAAAGCATATGTACCCATTGAGATGTACATTTCGTCAGACACCGTGTATGTCCATGCGTTCGTACCCTCTCGGCTGAAAAGTCATCGTGGCAACATATTACCACGCCTTCCGTTGGTTCATAGTATAAGCAGCGCTCATCTGGTCATGCTAGGATAGTGGATCGTACTCACGCTCATCTGGCCATGCTAGGATAGTGGATCGTACTCACGGCGCCATTTTCACAGTGTACGTTATGAACGTCGTGGCATAGTTTGTGTCAAATCGTAGCAACAAGTTAATAGCAATGGTAGTATTCATTTTCATCGATCCCTCGAGGTACGATCGCGATCAATGGATTGGACTTGCCGTCATGGCGAACGTGTATCGTTGAGGTACACGTGGTTGTGCAGTCGTCATCCACTTGAATCTGGCGGCTGTGTCATTTTGGAATTCACATTCTTTATGCATGATGAATACGAAGATTGCTCAAATGCAAGGCACATGGCCAATCGAGATCTGGCTGAACGCGGTCACTACAGAGCGTCGGGGTCGAGATCGGAAACAGTTTTCGACAGGGCGAGGAACGCTGGATGGAGTTAAGCAGGGGTCGTTACTGGGCTTGGAATTTTTCGATCAGCGAAAACGTCACGCTGCTATGTACCACAAAGCAAGGCGGCGGCGATGACAGGCGTCGCTGAGACCACCCACGAGAAGGCTGCACGTCCACGACAAGATGGAAAGCAGTGGGGCCAACGCTGGAGTTCTGTGATGCACACACCACACAGGTCCAACGCTCCAATTGCAAATCCACTCAAGGCATATTGCACCAACGGACTGGTGGTTTCCCACGTGATAAACGCCATCGACCCACGATCGTGGTCCATGATTATGGACCAATGAGGGTCTTCCGGCGGCCGACATGTGGCGAAGAAGTTGGCGTGCAGAGCGTCCAGAACGTTGGCGTAGTCCGCCCCTTGGGACTGACACGACAACGACGGCACTGCCAAGATGCGCAGGCCACCGGAGGTGGGTCTTAGTCTAACGAGGAATGAGTCAATGAATGTGATATTCCCACAGCATTTTGGGCAGCGTCAACACCCCCGTAACGTTATGGCAAGTGCCGCTTTGCTGGCCGGATCGACACAGCCGAAGTATTTGAACTGTAGGCCATGTAGGGATACTGGACTCCTAGATGTGCGGGAATTTCACGGCCGAAACGTTGTGGGGGGTAGCGCGGTGTTCTGGCCCACCAGAACACCCCAAGATTATCCAGACGTCAACAAGCAATTGCAAACGATTGCATCGGTCCGTTATTGCTGTCGTGTTCACTGCCACTACAATATACGACTCAAGCACAACAGGTTCGTCTTGGGATGCATGCACAGCGCCAGTGAAGTCGACGACGGATTGTAGCGCCAAGTCGTTGGTCGGTTGCAGTATTGTGAAATCGCCCAGGCGAATGTTTCCAAGTACTCCGGCAGCTTGTGCCTTATACGTATGCATAGGCCGTGCATGCAGTAAGGTTATGCGACTAGTAGCCGCAGGGACTGGCGCCATGTACCAGTAGTACGTAGATTTGTCGTCGAAGTGTGCGCCATAATTTGGATTCGGTGGAAAGTCCTGGCAAAACGTATCCGGATAATCGTATCCATGATACAGTATCCACTGCCTCCATAATGGGACGTACTGAACAAGGTAATATAGGGTTGCTTGTCTTCGAAATGCCTCAGAGTACTCTTGCATCTCTTCTACTACAGTAACAGTTAAGTACTTCGAAGTACTTTAGAAGAAGAGAGGCAAATTCTGTTGTCAGCTCCTTCTGAAGCCCTGCAACCTTGCTGCACTGCAAAGCAAATATGGTAAATAGAGAGTTGGTTGCTACCATTGAGTACATAGGATCCATGTGAAAGTGCCATTCACACATGATATTACTTGAGTTACCTTTTCAAAGTACAGTGGGACGGAGTCTGTATGACTTAGTATCCGGCCTTCAATCCAAGAAATGCCAACATGTCCGTACAGATCAACCGCACAACTCCTTCCAAGCAGCCCCTGATGTGGTAAACCTTTCGACGGCAACGACCGTCATCTCATGAGCGTCTTCGACTACTTTAGGCGTGGCACGTCGTCTAATGATGAAGAGCTGCTCCCTCTCGTGGACTCGCCAGCACATTCCTACACGACCAGCATCAGCGTCCAGCAAACACCCAAGGCAGATTTGCCTCCTCAACAAACTGGCACCATGCAGCCTCCAATGACGGCCAAGTTCAATCCAACCGAGCACCATTTGAGTGCCGAAAGCGTGTCGTTTGCATTCTCGCCGACGTCGCATCCCCAGTTGCCTCGTCTTGCCGTGCCCTTGTGCGACGACCTCACGCACCTCAATGGCCAGCTCGAGCCAGAGTACATCCACCTGTCCATCTTGGATCCGTTCTTTGACGTGACCCCGTCCCGCCTGCATTTGGCCTTTCACGAAGCCGACCCGACGGACTCGGGGGTTTTGACGCCCGATCAATTCCGCGCCGCGCTGGAGAGTGTGGGGATTCGATGCCGCGACGAAGCGGTGTTCCAGACGCTGCTGGGGAGCATGTCCCACGGCCCCGCGATCTCCAAGGCAGACTTCGAGCGCATCGTCCAGAAACTCAAGCTGGGCAACCTCTTTGAAGAAGGCACGATGGCTTTGTTCCGCGGCGCGGAAAACTCGAATCAGTCCCGCATCGAAGTGTGCGACTTTTCGTCCAAGCGGCTGGCGCTGTACAAACCCGAACTGCGCAGCTTCTTCACGACCGAGCCGGCGCCGTGGGTGTCCTGCCGCTGGATCAACATGCAAGGCCATGATCACCTGAACCTCAAGCGCCTCGCTATCAAGTACCGCCTCCACCCGCTGGCCATGGAGGACACAATCGAACTGAACGAACGGCCCAAGTTCGACACGTACGCCACGCATCGCTTTGTCGTGTTCCCCATCCTCCACCACACGCTGCGCCGTACGTGTTCGTGATATCAAGCCAGAATATACGACCAAGTGATTATTCAACATGGTTCCTTGTCTAGATCGACCGACTGCCGCCGACGCTGACTTGGCCCAACCACCCCCCCCGCCGTCGACCGGAAGGCTCGAGAAAGCCAACTCAAAGACGTGGCTGCCGGCGTCCACGCGGGCACGCCGTCGGACGTTATCGTCGGAAACAGACGAGCACTTTGCGTTGACGGTGGAGCACGTGGCTATCTTTTTGGTGGGCGATCACACGCTCATCACGGTGAAACCGTCAAGCGAGGACGATGCGTCGATTTGGCAGGCGGTGCACCGGCGGTTGGCGTCGACGTACTCGAAGGTGCGGCACAACGACGCCAACTTCCTGCTCTACTCGGTGCTGGATGTGATCGTGGACCAGATGACTGGCGTCATGGACGACGTCCGATCGTACCTGATGCACCTCGAGCAACAACTGGACACGCTCCTCCATCGCTTTGACATTGAAACCCTTCGGGACGTGCACAGCGAACTGGGCCAGCTCCCCCGTGTGATCAAACCGACTCGAGACGTGCTCAAGAGCTTACTGGCCAGCCGCGACCTGCCAGACACGACCAAGGCGTACCTTCGCGACGTCCACGACCACTTGAACCACATTCTGGACGAGATCGAGTGGCAGTTTCAAATGTGCAAGAGCATGACCGAAGAGTATCGAGATGCCAAAGCTACGCAGACCAACTACGTTGTGTACGTGCTCACGATCGTCACCACGGTGTTCCTCCCCGCGCAGTTTCTCACGGGCGTCTACGGCATGAACTTTGGTATAGTGTACTGTACATACCCCCCTATATATATATATATATATATTGAACACGGGTGGGTTTTGTACGGTAGATTACATGCCCGAGCTGCATTCCCCGTACGGCTACGTTGCATTTTGGACGATTTTGCTCAGCTGCACCATCTCGATGCACTTTTACTTCCGCCACAAGCAGTGGGTCTAATGAAGATGACGCGGCCAAAGCAACTCCGTCTGTCTGACGTGGCACATAGACCCATACATGCAATGGTGTTGAGATTGTACAGATATGTACGACATACTACCAGTTTGGAATTTACAGTTAGACGACGCGAAATGTTTCAAATATTAAGTCGAAGTATATTACTGTACTATTATTAATAGTATTAATAATAGAAATAAAGGTGATCTTTGAACCGGAACCTTTGATCAATCGTTACTATCCCTCGTGTCATAACCTGTTCAGTCGACGATGGTGGGCGACTGGGTCGCGTACTTGTGGATGGTTGCTGCCGCGGCAACGTTCTGTCTGCTGCACTTCGTCACGGCGCCATTCGGTCGGCATACGTCCTCTGCATGGGGTCCGACACTCAACAACCGACTGGGCTGGTTTGTCATGGAAGTGCCGTCGCTGGTGATCATGGCACGGGCGTGGTGGTTGTTTGTCAGCGATCGAGAAAGCAACTTCGTCTGGCTCCCCTTTGCCCTGTGGACTGCCCATTATTGGAATCGCGCAGTCGTGTTCCCTCTTCGGATCAAATCCACGCCGAAACGTATGCCAGTGGTGGTTGTGGCCGCCGCCATTGGATTCAATCTCGTCAATGCGACGCTGAATGCAACGTACCTTCTGTCCACCGAAGCCATGTATTCCTCTGCTTGGCTCCACCACCCAAGGACGTTGACGGGACTGGCGCTGTTTCTCATCGGCATGAGCATCAACGTCACCACCGACAACCACCTTATCTCCCTTCGGTCCAACGGTTCTACAGGATATTCCATCCCGCGAGGGTTTCTCTTCGAGTATGTCACCTGCGCCAACCTCTTGGGCGAGTGTATCGAGTGGACTGGGTTCGCCATTGCTACGTGGAACCTGGCTGGGCTGTCGTTCATGATCTGGACGTGGGCAAATCTCGTGCCGCGCGCAGCGAGTCACCATGCATGGTGTGTGAATGAATTCAAAGACTACCCGATAAATCGCAGGCGGATCATACCATTTGTGTACTGATATCGTGGCGGCTAATGTACCTATGCTAATGAACCGAATGTACCGGTGGTGTAGTTCGACCGACAATAACCATGACGATAAGTTTCCAAACAGGAAGGGTGGTGTTGAAAAACACCAGATAATAGAGTGGAGGACTTGGGGTTCTCCTTGTGACAAGTCGCTCGATCGCTTAAGCGGACGAGGTGAACTTGGTCACGGCCTTCGTGCCTTCCGACACGGCATGCTTGGCCAATTCACCAGGAAGCATGAGGCGCACGGCGGTTTGGATTTCGCGGGACGACAACGTGGACTTCTTGTTGTAGCGGCTCAACTTGCCGGCTTCCGACGCAATGCGCTCGAAGATATCGTTGATGAACGAGTTCATGATGGACATGCCGCGCTTGGAGATACCGGTTTCGGGGTGCACTTGCTTCAACACCTTGTAGATGTAGGTCGAGTACGACTCAATGCGCTTGGTCTTGCGGCTCTTGCCCTTTTCGCCGGCCTTCTTGGGGGCTTTGGCAGACTTCTTGCTGGGGGTTTTGGCCATCTTGACTGTTCAAATCGAATTTGCAAATGGTCTACTCGTAGAAGGATTGTTTTGGAGGGACGAAAATGGGGGGAGCGAAATGGACTGATTTGATTGGCTTTGGTGAAATATAGTACTTTGATTGGTGGAATTCTTTGTACGAGAGTATGATTGGTGGAATTCAAATTCTAGCCTGCGGATTGGCGGAATTTTGATGCTCGCGGCATTTCCACCACGACGGTGGGTTGGCTCATTATTGAAAATCACATTCAACACAAAGATGTCTGGCAAAGGAAAAGCTACTGGTGGTCGCGGCAAGAAGGGCAAGTCCTCGTCCCGCTCGTCCAAGGCAGGCCTTCAATTCCCCGTGGGTCGTGTGGCCCGCTTCTTGAAGAAGGGCCGCTTCGCCCAACGCATTGGTGGTGGCGCCCCCGTCTACCTCGCCGCCGTGTTGGAATACCTGTGCGCTGAAATCTTGGAACTTGCCGGGAACGCCGCTCGCGACAACAAGAAGTCCCGTATCATCCCTCGCCACATCCAATTGGCTGTCCGCAACGACGAAGAATTGAACAAGTTGTTGGGCGATGTGACCATCGCGTCCGGCGGTGTGCTTCCCAACATCCACAACATCTTGTTGCCCAAGAAGTCCGCCACGGCTGGCACCGAAGGCAAGAAGGTCAAGGCGTCTGCTTAAATCGTTCCGACGGCGACACCGCTTGATTTGTGCATTTGCACTTTCATACTTGGACGACATGTCCTACAACTGGCTTTTTTAAAAGCCACCCTCTTGCAAAGAAGTTTGTCGATCACATGTGAGGACGCGTACCTCATGCTTATCACTTGATGTGTGCATGTACTTTTGAACTCTGATTTTGTTCCAACGTTTCCTCACACTTAACCACTTCTACTTGTTATCGCTACACATCAGCCCATCAACAGGTTTGTCATTTTGCATCCTGATGTGTATCTATTATAGTAACAAGGGGGCTATCAGACGAAGCTTAACCTTATTGTAATAAGCGCCACGTTTGTCTAAGTCAATCACATATCACATTGACGTGATGAAGATGGCCGCGCTCAGTTTATGTCGTGGTAGTCATAGCCACCTGTGTTGAGAGTCACATCGGCCATTCGCTCAGTCAGGGCATCTCGTACCGTCGTCACCCTCATATGCTGCGACCACATTGTGTGACACCCGTACAACACATATCGCACTTCATGTCCTCTTCCCGATTGCTTCCACCAACCAGTCCATCTATGTTCTCATGCATCCTAACAGCATTGATGTGGCTCCCCCTCCGACGATCTTTTTCACACATCGTAAAAACTCACTTTTTATTGGTTTTTCTGGAATAAAAAATAGAATTGGCACTAAATCGATGACATTGTCAGGATCGACCAATCAAATATCGCACCGAATGTTACTCTCAACCTCCACTTCGCCTTGTGTTCCGATTCCCGTATCGCGACACCACCAGTAGCTGGCTGTGTCTCCAATCATCATCCCCACAGTCCATGGACGAGCTCCCGCCGCCTGCTGCCGCCTGTGCGGCTGGGACTCCAGCGGTGTGGATGGCGCCAACGTGGTCCGAGCACCCTGTCGATGCGAACTTCTACGGCAATGCTTCAACGTCCACGACAAGGGACTCTCCGTACGACGCGGTGTTCTCCCCTGTGAACAAACACAAGGGCATGCATGTTATGAGCGACATCTTCGCGAAGAAAGTAGACCTTACATGCCCGTCGAACAACAACGATGACGACTCATTGTCCAAGTCGGCTGCAACCGGAACGATGCGGTCCACGCAAAAAGCCGTCGTCGAGCGGCCGGCCTCCCATCCCGTGCACGCCCTTCGGGAACTCACACGAGATTGCCTCGGCGCCAACCCGCAAGGGGGCATGACGCCACCGAGCATGCATCTCACATTTCTTCGACGCAAGGTACTATATATCACCTTTGTACTCACTTTACTCATGTACTGGGTATGCATCCAGGTGGAATCCAGCTTGGACGACGTCGCCGCCACGATGGCTACCAAGCAACAGCAGTTTGAGGCCACGGTAGCGGCCGCGATTGAACAACAGTCCAAACCCCATGCTGCGTCGTTTCCCGAGCTGTTGGACCTGCTTTTTACTTGCTCGGCCGCCGACGCGCCAGCGACGATGCCGCAAGCGGACGGCCTGCCGCGCCTGTGCGGCATAGTGACTCGTGCAGCTCACCACCGTTGCATGAATCAGCTGCATCGCCGCCAGCGGTATCTAAGGAGTGTGCATCACATTTTGGGTGGGCCGCACGTCTCGGACGTTGGCGTGACGTCGAAGGAAGTAGCGTCCATGGCAAGCGTCGACGACCTTCTTCGGTTCGACCTCAAGCTGCATTTGCTGTCGACACAACGGGACTGGCTGCACCAGCTCCATCTCGCACGGAGGCAATCCATGAGCACTACCTTCTCCAACCATCACGACCACAGATCGTCGTCCTCCCCCCCAGCAGCCCCTCGCCCGCCTCAATCCAAGCACATACACATGAAGAAACTTCTGGAGGCTGCGAGCTGGTACCGGTGGCTTCAGCAGCATGCACACGAAGACAACAACAACGCCGACGACGACGACAAGCCTGCCTTAGAACACCTGGCCGACATGTTGTCTGAAGACGCGTGCTTGTCCGAGTACGTCGACTTGATGGGGACGAACGAGGTATTGTCCTTTTACCCAAAATGTGGCTGGCTTTTGTGCTGACTGGCCAACTCTATATCGATCGATTCTTAGTTGTACTGAATTTTGTATATGAAACGATGTCCTGTGGTGTATCACACTAATTGAAACCACACACACTAATTTGACGTTGATGATGGTTTCCTGATTAGCTAAATCGTTTCTGTACTTTGTGTCGCTCCAGTGTAGAATATAATCACGTCCACTTTTAAATGGCCACGAAGATATATATCATCTCTCTTACATGTAGTGGCGGTCAGTGGTCCAAGCCCAGTTTGAAAACCTCGTGTTTGCCACGCTGGAGCGCCGCGTGAGTCGTCGCGTGGACAAGTGTGGATTTGACGCGGCCGCGCTCTACTGCGAGCCGCCCGCCGCCTTCCGCGACAACATCCACCCATCGCAGCGCACCAAAGCGGCAGACTATCGGAACGTCCACGCCGACTGGAACTGGCTGAGGGACCCCCAACCCGCCCAAGTGATGGCGTTTGTTGGCAGCTTCACCCGCCATGTCCGCGGCGCGTTTGCCATTCCGGACGATGTCCACAAGAGTCTGTATGTGTTTATCCAGCGCATGCTGTTCCCGCGGATAACCATGCTCTGCTATAACGGCGCCATCTTGACTGAATGTGCGCGCAAAGACACGCTGTGGCGGAATCAGCAGGCGGCGCTTCGCCTGCAAAACCACGGGGGTGGCGTGTCGCTCGAGCAGCTGGGGGGGTCGACCCGCACGGCCGGTACAGTTCGGATGTATTGTGTTTCTTTTACCCAAACAACTTTGGACATTTGTGATGAAATCGCCAAATCTATTGTGGTTTCGAGTGAAATTTCGTGTTGTGGTTTCTCGTTGGAATTTAAATCGATTTGATTGGCTACTTCAGATGAGCTCAACGTTATTAGCCAATCAAAACCTTCTCAATGAAATTCAACAACCAATCAGATCGATTGTGGATCGGTTTGGTCGGCGCGATTGATTCGATTGCACCCCCTCCCCAAATTTGTATCAAATATATCGATCGATTCTTGTTTGTACTGAATTTTGTATGTAAAAACGTTGTGTGGTCACACTAATTTTAAAGTCACACTAATTTGACGTGAATGATGGCTTTCTGCAATCTGATTGGCTATAAATCCTTGTGCCGATTTTCGTTTCTGTACATGTATTTGGTTGTGTCGATTCATTCATCTCCATGTCACTCGCTCCAGTTTAGAATATAAACACAAGAAGATGATGATGATGTTGTATTTTTTTTTAATTTTATTTTTATATTATTAAGGATCGATCATCTCATGACTTGGGTAGAGAAACTGCGACGAGCGTGGCCGCCGCCGTCGTCGTCGATGTTTCCCAGGGCTCGAGCCGCGTTTGCCGGTATGCACAGCGTCGTGCCATGCGACTTGTTGGACGAGATGATGCACGGGGTAGTGGTGCTTCACGACGAAGCGGCGCAGATCTTTGGCACGACCCGGATCCCCGTCGACACGTTCTTCCCCCTCTTTAGCTTTGTCCTGTTGCACACGGACCTGCCGTTTGTCCACGCGCAATTGCACCTCCTCGAGCAGTATGCGCTGTGCAACCCCCCCGGCGACTTGAACCCCACTCGCAACGGTGAAGAATCGTATTATGTGTACTGCATGCACGCGGCCGTCGAGCACGTGTGCAGCCAAGTTGTTGGGCCCTTAGACTAACTTATCCGCAACCCCAAACAACCGCTAACCACCGACGAGTTGAATCGTGAGGGTCGGTGGAATATTTTTAACGTAGTTCCAATCTGTTAAGAGATATACCAGTATTTTGGAGTCGCTACCGGGAAATGGAAGCTGCTCGGTAACGTGATTCATGTAATTCCCGACCAGCTTGGCCTACTTTTTGAGTGCCTTAACTCGTCACCCAGTCATGCAATGAGGCTGCGAAAACATGCATTTTGAAGATAGTGACGAGCTTTATAACTTTATGCAGGTCCCATCATTTGTATCGCGTAAGGTCAATTTGCTCGTCGAATTTCTAAGATTGAAATTTCCTTGTGTGAATTCCCGGCCAGTATGTCACTTGAATAATGTATGCCTGATTTGGGTGACAAAATCCTCAAACCTCTTAACGTTTATAATGATATGTATAAAGTATTCAAGTAATTAAATTTAGAAGTGCAACTAATACAAAAACTGTATTACATGTTCGACAAGCAGAATACTAAATCTTACAAGTATGTGATACAAGAGTACATAATTTTGCCCAATCATTGTCCATGGATGATTGTGATTGGCCATTTGCTGACCGGGAATTGGTAATTCAAAGGAAACACAGGTGTTTCCACGTACACCTAATGTTATTAATACTACAGTACTGTAGTAGCATTGAAACATCGATTTTGAAGGTATCTATCATATGTCCCCTACTTTTGAGGTGATTGCTTGGAAAATACTATTACTGTAATAGTATTACTAGTAATAGGTAATGTCGTAACTATTAAAATAACGTTAGTACTGGTATTCACAGGTCAACAGGTTTTCGAAAGAGCTCCAAGCAAACACCTCAAAAGTACAGGGAACAATTTAACGTTACATAACGTTACTCTAAGCTTGATCGTACACTTTTACATAATTGAAAATGTACAGAGGTGCTCCAAGTGGTATTGGTACAATATTTTCAAGGTTGGCTGAATCAATGTAAATTGTCCCATGTGTCTTATTTGAAAATTGGATATAATTGCCAAATCATAAAAAAGAGAATTTCACATCCCGAGATTTGATTGGTTGGATTGATTGCCCTCCGGAAAACGAGAAATTTCAACATGACGCGCAGCGCTCGTGGCGCCAAGGCGGTACCGACATCGTCGGAGAAGTCAAAGCAAAAGGAAAAAGGAGGCGCGTCGACGAAACGGGCTGCGGCGCATTCAGGCAAGTCGCGCCGAAAGGGGACCCTCCCATTTCCCGAGGAAGTCCTTCTCTTGGTACTTCCATACTTGACCTGGCGGGATACCTACCGTGTGTGTGGCGTGTCGCGAACGTGGCAAGCCGCGCATGAAGCATCGCTCAAGCATGCGTCGTTGGTGTGGACATCGTACGTTTTCCAGGGCGATTCGTGGGATGAAATGCTCGACAAGCTGCAGCCGCAAGAGCCCGTGTTCGCCACGCCCTTGGTGCCGCAGATGGCGTGGGTGGTAGTGTCTGGGCAACCGCACACGTTTCGGCGCATGTCCGGGTGGAAGAAGCTGCTTGACGTGATCACGGGCCGGCATCTGCTTCCCGCAACCTGCCAACTCGTGTGCGCGTACAGCGACGCCGGGATGATCGGGCACTTGTCGGGCGAAGGCATTCCTCCGGTTGAACTTCAAGAGGACATGATTGGAGATGGAATGGCAATTGGAATCACCGTGGGGCATCTCCCACATACGTCGGTGACCCTCACGATTCCTGAGAAGGACGAGATCAAGGCCGCTGTGCGGGACATCCAAGCGGCTACGGCACCGAGTGCATGCGCGGGCGTAGGTCTGCCGCACGACACATCATCTGCCATCTTGCTCAGCACAAACTTCCACCAAAGCGTCAACCTCGTCCGCAGTCTCCATTACCTGCACCCGTCCCTCGGCAGCAGCGTCGTCGGCGGCCTCGTGTCCTTCACCGACCGCTGCGTCCCGCTGGTGTACCGGCACAGCTCGTTCGACACGAGCACACGCTCGTGGCAGAGCCATCTCGAGCCAGCCACCAACTTGATCGTAGGGTTCTCTGGACGTGTGCGCGCCACTCCGTTCGTCTCGCTCGGGTTTACCGTCTGCTCCCCGATCCTGCAGGTGCGTCTTCTTCTTTGACTCCTTCCTCGTCATGTGATGATCGTCGTCAGATGGGCTTATGATGATGCTTGTAGTGCGCGGGGAGTGTCGAAGACGAGAGCTTTGAACTGCTGCGCATGTATGACGCCGTCCACGTCGTTGGCCCAACATCGACAACCTCTACCCAAGTAGTCATCGATCCGCTGGAAGTTTTGCGAGACCTGCCGTCGCCCCATGTGCTGCTGCATTTGTATATGGCCGAGTCCGCGGCCGCGTTGGAAACGTTCTTGGCGGCCCCTACCACCATGCTCAGCGGCGGGGTCACGCGCATCGAGGTGATGTGCGACGTCGACAAGGGCATCCTGCTCTCCCACTCGACTGGCGACCCGTCCGACCACTGGCCCGTGGGCAGCTACGGCGTCTTTTGCGCGCAGACGGTGGCGGCGGCGCGGCAGGACTTCCTCGCGTCCCTCCATCACGCCCAAGCGACGGTCGCCGCGGCGGACGGCGTTGCCGTGGGGGCGCTCACGTTTCCATGTGTGGCGCGAGGGTTTCCCTTTTACGAGCACCCGAACGTCGAAGCCGACATGTTTGACACTGTCTTTCCCAACATGCCCCTGACAGGTCAATATATATATATATATATTGTCCTTTTACCCGAAATTTGGACTTTGTGGGCTATCGATGGATTCGTTGTTGTACTGATTTTTGTACGTAAAAGTCGTCTAGTGTCACGGTAATTTCACACTATTTCGATGTTGAAAAAATGGTGGAAGAGTGGATGATTTGATTGGCTACTTGATTCGTGTTGTGAGTTTTGATTGGCTACTTGATTCGTGTTGTGGGTTTTGATTGGCTACTTGATTCGTGTTGTGGGTTTTGATTGGTCGTACTCGGAGTATATCGATTGTCTGCCGATTTGGTGATTCTGGTCATTCAATTCAGCACACTCCAATTTCAAATCGACTTGACAATATATATATATATATATATGCGACGACGAGGTGGAAAGGTGCTGACTGACGTAAATATAATAATATATATGCGATACGGGATGTGTAGGGGTGTTTGTGGGCGGAGAAATCGGACCCGTGGCCATCCCTGGGGGACACTGCCTCGCGTCGGCGCCCGAGGTGCAGCAGCTGACGACCTGCGGAGCATTGTTTTACACTACACCCCTCTAATTCCATGTGCTATTTGTATGACCCAACGACCCAGCACAAATACTAGGCGACCATTAGCAGGCGGTCCACAGGGCGTTGGTGTCCAGCAACGGCCTCTACTTTCAGTCGTCGTCGTGACCTACAGTGTGCACCACCTGACACATGCACGCCCAGGTTGTTGGGGTTCTAGGGCAGGGAATATTGAATCATCCTTGTCCGGCACTCCTGCTGTGACTGTTGAGCTAGGCACCACCTTCCGGAACTACTTACATCCATTTATCGATGAGGATCTACTATTGTACTACGACTAGTCCTCCATCATCTACGCTAACAACGTTAGTATGTATTACTACACCTTTTTGCAGTTAACAGTAATTGGACGAATGCCCGATATATTTGGCCTTGTGCCCGATATATTTGACGGTGTGCCCGATATAATTGGCCATGTGCCCGTTTAATTTGGCACACCGAGGTTGTGTGCCCGATATAATTGGCCGTGTGCTCAAGCAATTGCCCGTCTGCCCGAAGTATTGTGTCATGTGCCCGATGAAAATGGAAATCACGCAATAAAAAGTCAATTCAATATTGTCGATTTGATACAAATTTGGGGAGGGGGTGCCGCCGACTAAATCGATCTGATTGGTTCTTGAATTTCATTGAGAGGGTTTTGATTGGCTAATAATTTTGAGCTAATCTGAGGTAGCCAATTAAATCGATTTAAATTCCAACGAGAAACCACGCCACAACACGAAATTTCACTCGAAAGCACAATACCTAGTATAGAAATGTTCGTTAAACGAAGCACGTTGCTGTAACGTCACATACCAACGCCCATGTTGCCCATGGCCTCCGCGCGTCCGTCGAGGGTGCGTACCTTGAGGTAAATCGAAAAATGGGCTCTGCGCACGACAGATTCAAATTTTGGAGAAAGTTGAAGTATGGACGAAACGTTGAAGTAGAGGGGCAATACTTCAATTGACATTATTATTACCAGAGCTCATGCTGTGCGTTCCTTGGCGATTTGAATCATGAGCATTCAATATGTTGGAGAAAAGCGCGCGCATTGTGAACTTAAACTATACTTTATTCAAGTATAAATTTCGAATTCTTGCCTTCGCGCGTTTTCCTCCGAAATTCAACCACATGATGATTCGACCAAAACTGATTTGCACTCCATGAAATATAATTATTTGAGTTATTCCATTTTCATCGGGCACACGACACAATTCATCGGGCGGTGTGCCAAATTAAACGGGCACATGGCCAATTATATCGGGCACACTGCCAAATATATCGGGCACAAGGCCAAATATATCGGGCATTCGTCCAACTTAAGTGCAAAATGGTGTAGTAACGACGACTTGTACTGCGCCTGCTGTACAGTGAGTAGTGCCCGCCCGATAACGTTCGGGTGTGCATTGGACACTCCAGTAAACTATCTGCGACGACGAGGGACATGGAGATGCTTGGAACGAAAGGGGACGAGATCAAGGGAAGGGGAATCTAAATGGTATTGTTGGGTCTGTCTGTATATAGCACACTGTCGTGTCGTTTCTACGCGGTGGGGGTTTGGGCGCTGACTTCGACGGACGCCGTGACCAAGTCCCGGAGGATCTCGCAGAGGCGCTTGTGGTTGTACACGCGCTTTTCGTACCGGTCTTCCGTGAACTTGAAGAGCTTTTTGTTTTTGTTGTAGCGGGGCCCGCACAGCTGGATGAAGATCTCCTTTTGCGCGTCGGTCAACGACAAGCTGCTCAGCGGCACTTCCATCGTCACCTTCGTGTCGTACGTGGTCTGGTCGTCCAAGAACAGCTTGTTGTCGAAGTCTTCCAACGTCACGTTCATTTGCATGGCGATTTTCGACCCGTCCAACAGCGGGTGGATTGTCGACTCCCACGATCGGTCCATGTACGGCACGAGGTCCTCAAACACTTGGAGCATCTCCACCTCGTGCTTCATGTCGTCCGTGAAGCCTTCGGGGAAGTCGGTCTCCCACCAGCTCGGGTTCTCGAACTTTTCTTCGATTTCGGGCAAATCGTTGCCTTCCCACGTATCAAACGCGGTGTGGAACACGCGCTCCACGTCGCCTTCCAACGGGTCAAAGCCGTCGCTGCCGTCGTCGTTCTTCTTTTGATATGTGGCAAACCCGCGCATGGCATACATCGAAGGAGCAGGAGCAACCTGCATCTTTTGGACAGCCTGACGGCCCGCTCGTTGCAGCGCAGCGCGGAAGGCCATGGTAAAATGCAAAAACGCAGTTGACACCAACCGTTTGACGTCCAAGACTGTCACTTCAAGTGACCTTTCATAAATGATACACTTGTGATAATGCATATTTCTATACAATGCATAAGATTCACAGTTAATATCCTGTTTAATATGATATTTACATAAAAATACCAATCAGATTGCCGTACGTCACACAGGTGTACATTTTAGCCAATCATACGTAATGAAATCGTTTTGGCCAATCAAAACGACACAAATCAGCTGCAGCAACGGATTTCACTTCCGACAAATCCCCAGTTGCGGCCATGAGCGAACCCGATGATCTGTTCACGCTGAAGAACCAGTTCTGGGTCGGCAACTACCGCAATGCCATCCAAGAAGCTACTGTATTGAACCACGTGTCCGAAGCGACCAAGCTGGACCGGGACATCTACGTCCATCGATCGCACCTCGGCCTGCGGAACTATGCCGCAGTTTTGTCGGCGATCCCTGACGACGTCGCGTCCATCTCATTGAACGCTATCAAGTTATATGCTACGTACCTAAACGGAGGGGATGCAGAGATCACGTTGCTTACCGTGCGTGAGTGGCTTGGCTCGCAACACAGCGAGAATCCTCACTTGCTCCTCGTCGCAGGGTTGATCTTCATGCGAGAACACAAATTCTCCGACGCCCTTTCCGCCTTCCTTAAGGGAAAGACCTTGGAGCACTCGATGTATGCCGTGCTCATCTATCTCAAGATGGATCGCGTAGACCTCGCGGAGAAGCAAGTGGGGGACATGAAACGCATCGACGAAGACGCGACGACGACGCAATTGGCGCTCGCATGGACGTTGGTTGCCCGAGGCGGGAATGCATGCGATGAAGCGGCTCTCCATTTCCAGGAACTTGGTGATCGATTTGGCGCGTCAGCGTGGCTGTTGAACGGTTCTGCCGCCGCGTTCATGGGCCTTGCCAACTTTGCCGAAGCCGACCGATTGCTGCTGGAGGCCGTGTCCAAGGACCCGACGTTCGAGGACACATACGTCAACTTGATTGCGACGGCGCAGCACCTGAAGAAGGGCCAAGACACGATCCAGCAGTACCTCGCGCAGCTGCAGCAAGTCGCCCCCACGAACGCGTGGCTGGAGTCGTACTTGCGCTTGGAGAGTGGCTTCAACCGCCTCGCGGCCACGTATGTATAGACAGGCACTGACTAATATGTACGAACCACGTCATTCGTCTCTCGAATACGATGATGGCCCAATTCTATGTCGAGTTAGTTATTACCACATACTTCCTCTGTTCCAGGTTTTTACTTTGAAAGGGAATTGCATGAATTTTCGCAAAAGATTGGTTTATAATCAGCGCTTAAATCTATTGTAAGCCAATGAAATGTCATAGAAGTCATAAATATTGATAGAAATTGAAGAATTACAGCCAATGAAATGCAAATGTCGCCAGTAACTTGGATTTTGAAATGTCGGCAGTAACCTGGAACAGAGGAGAGTACGTGGTAATGGAAACGGGCTTGGCGCTACTACTTATTACTACTGGATATGAGCAATAATGAGAAGGACGTAGTAGCGGTAACTTTGAAGGATGAAAAACTCAATGTACAGTACGTCTGTGAGTGGTACAATCAATCAATTGGAAACTACAGTAGTACTTCTTTGTATAGGTTGCATGAATGGGACATTTCAACGTGTGAAACTATGTTCGTCAATAGAAATCGGACCGACGGCGGTCCCCGAGCTGCATCTGCATGCGCCCTGCACCAGCCAGTCGCTTGGACGCGGGGGCGATGTTGCTAGTGGACTGCGTCAGTTTGCCATTGACGTACTCGTCCGACTTTGTTTCAACGCGGCCATCCGCGTGGTGGATGGTGGACGTTGTCTTTGTGACCACTTGACCGTTGCGATCGCGGACGCTTGAGGAACTGCTGGACGTGCTGCTGCTGAGCATCATACCATTGCCGAACGAACTGGAGCTCATAACGATGTTGCCAAAGCCCCCAAACCCACCAAAGCCACCAAAGGCACTGCCACCCATGTGAGAATCGTCAAACAGATCGTCCAACATGCTTCCACGGGTAAAGGGGTCAGATCCGCGAGACCTGCGTTGATGCATTTGCGCAAATGGGTCGTCGCCGCCGAAAAACGCGCGAAACAGGTCTTGAGCGTCGAAGAAACTGAACGGTTGGAAAGTGTCGTCCGTGTAAAACGCCGCAGTCGAACCCCCTCGCCCCCCCCGCGACCCTGGACGACCGTTCCCGTATTTTCGAGCATAGTCGTACTCGTCCCGCTTGGTCTGGTCGCTCAACACCTGATACGCTTCCCCGATCTTCTTGAACATGCCTTCAGCCTGGGGATCTTTGTTCTTGTCAGGGTGCCATTTGATCGCCAGCTTGCGGTATGCCTGTTTGATATCATGATCGGTGGCCTGCTCTCCCACCTGTAGGATCTCGTAGTAGGTCGCCATGATGCCGTCGAGTTGGGCTTGGCGGGGGCTTTTCTAAAATTACACCCCGTCCCACTTCAACTTGGTTTCGAGAAGTTTCGACGAAACTTAATGATTTCCGGATAAACCTTGCAAAATCCAATACTGTCAAATCCTGATAAATGAATTTCGTTTCAGAATTTGCAGAATAAATAATGTGACTTATTTATTTCTCATATTGTGATTGACATGACATCGCTAACGGACGACACGTCCATCTCGGGCTTGCTGTCACGCATGACATCATTCCGCTTGTAAGATCTATGCTGTATGACAAGCTCCTTAACGATGCAGCTAGCTCGCTGAACGATTCAGAAGGCTCCCAGGCCACGGTAGCTGCAGGGCCACCTCAAATTCAGCAAGAGATTCACTTGAAGGTTGCGCTTGTGGGCGGGAACGGCGTGGTTGGTCCAAGTTGATGTCATGAGCATCCGCGTTATGGATGTATGCGTAGGGGAAGTCGTCGATTGTCCGACGATGGCTCAAACGACCATACCAAGCGGCGTACCATCCGACGATTGGGGTCGACGTGCACACGATCAAACACAACAAGAGGGGAAGCAATGCGAAGGAGCGTCCGATCACGTACGTGGACGTGTGGGACGTGTCTTTCGTCGAGGTAGACAGTCCTGCGTTCCACGAACTGCTGTGCGACGGCCTCGACGGCATTTTCTTCGTGTTCAACGTCCATCGCGTGAGCTCCATCGCCGCCGTGGATGCATGGCTGACCAACTTGGGCAAGTTCGTGTCATCGTCTGAGATTCCGTTTTACCTGCTCTCGCACAAAGCCGACATGCTCCAGAAACGTGTCATGACGAGCGACGACATCGACGCTTACGTCCGGGTTAGTACAGATCAACCTGTTCGACATCATGCTGCGCTTCGCTCGTTCCGTGATGACAATGTTAAGTTATCTCGTGTTATTTCAACAGACGGCTGGGTTCAAGGGGTGGTGCTGGACGGTCGGTCGCGGCGGCCTTGGCGAAAGCGACAAGAGTCCCGCTGTCTTGGAAGCGCTCGATACGATGGTACGTACGCCATGCTCTTTCCCCGTGACTGCTGAATGAATATGACTCGGACGCTTGTGCTTGTAGGTGGAGTTGATCTGTGAAGGGAAATCCCCCGACGAATTGCTGCGGCCGTCTCCCCCTCCTCGTGCTGTACGTCGTCACCGAGTGGATAGCATGGAGCGATTATGATTGTGTGCCGCACATGTATAGGAAGACATCATGCCGCCCATCGTGCCCAGCGTCGTGGCCGTGCCGTCGTCCGTGGATGCCCTCGTGTGTGTCCCCACCCACGCCATCACGACCCTTCCTCGCCACAACAACGCCGACGCTTCTACTTCTCCCCAAGACATTATTAATCAAAGGCAAAGTGTTGAGTTTGGCGCCGAGTGGATGTTTGGCGACCACAAGGGGCAGTACCTCGTCATGAAGTCAAGGGAATCCATGGACATGATCGTCCCACACGATTCATCCTCCGACGTCGAAGTTACGCCCGCCCCCTCCTCTCACAAGAACGACGAAGGCGGCGACAGCGAAGACGACGACGGCTGGCGGTTCTTTGCCGGCAGCCTCGACCGCGTCAAGACCGAACGACTGCTCAGGTACATACATGCATGCATACAGCGTCATGGCTGACTGAAGGAGATTGGAGTAGCAAGCATGGAGAAGGGGCGTTTCTAGTCCGGCGGAAGGATGCGCGGACGCTCGTGCTGTCGTATCAGGGCGACCACGACGACGCCCACCACGTGCTGCTGGCGTACCACGACGGAAGGTACTACGTCGGTGGCGCCCCGATTCCATCCTCGTCTTCCCGACACAACGTACGTGTGTACACCAACCCCATCGCGGCAGCATGTAGTGTAGTTGAGTACGTTGTGGCTAGCCATCCCCATCGACCGCCCCCGCCCCCCCCCCTCCTTCGTTTTCATCCCTCGCCAAGTGCATCCGCAGCGTGCGCAAGTACGCGTACAGAGGACTGACGTTCCAACGCACCCCCGCACGATTTCAAGTGGGCAAACCGGCCACGATGGACGTGCAGCCGCCCCCTCCCGCGGCCCCGTCGTCGTGGACCCCATCCGAAGATACCACCACGACCCAAATGCATGCCCCCCAGACCCCCGTGGACGTGCCGCCCCGCCAGCGCCTCGAAGACATGACAAGTCAGTTTTACACGCGGGTGCGGCACCGTTTGGACGCCCTCGAGCGGTCGGCCGTCGTCGGTATAGTCTCTTGTTATTGTATTTTGACATTACTGCCGCTGACGGAATATGGCTACTAACTAGACTCGGCGCAGCTGGACGAATTGCGACAGATGGTACCAAGCACAATGATATATATATTTGTACGAAACTGGGGTCACGAGTTGGCTTGATGGGTAGGTAGAAGTGGACAGCCAACAAGGCAAGAACAACCAAGCCACCGTAGAGCGACTGTGGAGGACGTTTGTTAAGGACATGGACGTGTGGACTCAAATCTTGGCCACGCTGGTACGTAACCAACGACATAAATTTAGCCGACGGAGGTGGTGTGAGCTGGGAACGTGATAGGAGACCCCGTAGCCATCCAAAGGGACAACATGCACCGCCAGCCAGCCCATCAAAGTCCATATAATGATTGAAAACAAAACAGAGGGATATAAAGAGAATTGGGGATTCCCCCTCCACAAAGTACTCGCAAGGCTAAATGAAGTTATAAAGTCAATTGACAATCTTCAAGCTATATCTTGGCTTTACTTTATCTTTAGTTTTAATTTATAAAAACAAAACTACTAACCCCCGACGGATATTTGTATTTTTGTCTTATAGTATATATATGGCAGAAATACAGAAATAGTTAGATTTTACATTTCTTAGCTGTAAACAATAAGTTTACGATTCAGGGGAAGGTAAATTCAACAATTTAACACTTATAATGTTGTGCTTCCAGTAAATACACATTATGAATTCGCCAGAGAACTGTAAACTCGTGGTTACAATCGTTTTGCATTACTAAATGGGATAAATTTCCCAAGTACAAGTTTATTCTATAAGGGTGCGTCTGGTAACATTTCAAAAATAATATTCCATTTTCTCGAAAAATGGGATTAACCAAAATGCAATTTTCAAAATGGAGGTAAAATGTCCATTTTGTAATGTGGTGTTTTGGACCTCTTCAACGAGTAAATCCCACGTGGAATTATTGAATTTCGGTTAAAACTCTTCAAGCAAGACATGTTTCAATTTTGATCAGATATGTTGAATTCGGCCCCAAAATGGCGTTTTGGGCCTGAATATTGCAATATATCCGTTTACCAGACGCACCCTAAACTAATTGGTTTTACTCCAGATGTTTAACATATAATGGCGGAGCTGTAGTAGCTATATCATACATTATGTTAGTAATTTTACGCCTCAATTATCACCAACTATTAATAGTAAGCTGTATTATTGCATTTACAGTTAATCCATTAAGTTTAAATGGTTCGAACAACTATTATAAATACTTTCACAAACAAAGGAACTATTACCGGAGGAACCATCATTGTTGAGCCAAACGAGACGATATGGTTCGATATTAATGCCGAATCTGTTTCGTCAATTGTAGTTGAATTGTTTGATCAAGAATTTTCGGCTTCAAATGTCCGTGATCATCCAGATATTACATTTATAGTTCCTTATCAGGGACAATCCTACTATATAGTAATTTAAATTTTTATATATCCTTATATATAGAAACAAATATGAGACTAACTTAAATAGAAAACAGGCAAGCACGATCATTTTTAAGATTGATAGATATAAAAACATCTAAACCTTCAGCTGATACATCTGAATCAGATGACTCAAATATAAAAATAATGGATAATATGCTCCAAAATTTAACGACAGGCTCAGGTATTATGAAAATATTACTAACAGTAAACTAATATATGTGACGTTTGGCCAAGAATAGTTAGTATTCAATTTATTTAGAGCAATTTGATAATTCTTAAGATTTGCACCATTGTTTATTGGAAGGTAACTAACGTTTATTATAAAGCGGCTGATTTACAGCTCAATTGAAGGTATTACGAAGCTGATTTAGATTATTACAGTACTACGTAGTACTATTTAGAAAAACTGAACTGAGACCCGTGCATAACGATATACGGCAAAAGTTTTTGCTCCAGAACTTTCTCGATCCGATTGGCTACGCTGCATTCCACGGAGTTTGATTGGCTATCCAAGTTGAAGTGTACCAAAAGCGATAGGTTTTGTTGTTTTGAAAGCTAATGCGTCACGGCCAGCAAGAACGAGCGGCGACCACCTCCCAGCCAAGTTTCGAAGCTCGCACACTCAAGACAGCCGTCCACGCCCCATCCACGGTACCACCCCCTCCGATCCCTGCCGTTCTTGTCGGTCTGGGCCGACCAAACCAGAAGTTGGACAAGTTTCGAGAGAGCGTCAACTATCTGAATTCTCTTGAAGCGGATGAGGATGCGCCTGGTAACGTTACTCCAATTGTCTCTCCTTCGTTGCTGTGTTCGTGTCTGATGAATTTTGCGTAGGTGCTTACAAGGCACGAGCCCATCCCAACCTCGGTGGTCTGCTCGTCGCACGATGCATCGCCCGGACGCAGCTCGCCAATTTGGACCCGACTCGTCTGGTCTTAACCCTCGTTGCGTGTGTCGACTGCAAGTCGGCGTGTGTCCAGGAGCATGGTGCGTTGTGTACTCGTCATTCCTTCCTCCACCCCTCCACTAGACTGCTTCTGTCTCTTCGTCTTCGAATTTTCGGACTCGCCACCGCATAACGCTGTCACGGTGCGTTACACATGCCAGCTCGATGCGCAAGTCGGTGCATACGGCGGCGCCAGTGGACTCGCCACTGTTCGGGCCGACTGCTCTCGTCGTTTCATGTCAGCAGTGCCGTGGTCTCCCGCACCAAATGTGACGTGGACGCCGGGGGATGACACTGGCTATCCCTTGGTACTCGGCCCGGGGTTATGCCCCGCCCCATTCCTCATCGTCGAGCACGAGTGGAATCACCGTCCTGCGGCGGCCCTGGTCCACCTCGGGCGCACCTACGCTTTGGAGCCACAATGTAAAGCCATTGTCCTCAGCAAGATTTACAATCGTCGGGTTGGAACTGGTAGATTCGCTGGGTTTGTACTCGTGCTCTTGCGCAACGTGAACGGCATGTACGTCCACCAGTTCCTTTCCTTCGGTACGGCTCCGCTTGATGCAGTGGTGATTCGGAGCATCCGACGCGCGCTGATCGAACCACACACAGCGCTGGGGCATGCGGTTCCGACCATCCAATTGACACCTCATGGCACGGTCGGCGTCGACGTCGGCCAGCCACCAGTGCCACTCGACAACCACCTGGGTGTGTCGCCGCGTGAATTGCTCTCCGTGGAGACACATCCCGATCGTGTGGTTCGACGCGTCTCCGACAATCAACTTGCGACGTGGACGTGGTCTGAGCCACCCCCCCTTCCCATGTCCATCACAATTCCTGGTGGGCTCATCCCTGTCGTGCACGGTATGGCTGACTTTCCTGGCGACAAACCAGTGCCAGCGCCACCCAACTTCCAAGCGCCACCGCTCATCATGATCGACCTGATGGCGATTGTCATGGCCCACGGTCGAGCCACACCATATGCAAACTAGATTGTTTCTACCAACCACCTCGTTGGTTAGACATTCGAAGGTTTGAAATCGAATTTTCCCTCGATTTACACTTGCCGAAACTCAAAAACAATTCGGATGGATAAACCAAGAAAGAAGCATCTCCCAAGAAAGTGCGATCTTGGTAAATTGCTCATGCGGTCACCTGACAAAGTATCGGACGATGAAGACAACGAGTTTCAAGAAGACCCAGAGGAAAAGTAGAAACTTATCGGAAAGTCATATTTAGTTTAGTTAAAAAAAGAAATAAACAGGTGTAGCGTGAATTTGTTGATTCTTCCTAACCTGGTGCGCGGTGGTGAAATTTAAATATAAACATCTAGATAACGTTACTTGGTCTTTTTGTAATTCTGTCTTGGACATCTTTGGTCGGAGGGTATACTATAGTATATGATGTCTGTATGTCTGTATTTCTGCCATATATATACTATATGACAAAAATACAAAATCCGTCGGAGGTTAGTAAATTTGTTTTTATATATTGAAACTAAAGATAAAGTAAAGCAAAAATATAGCTTGAAGATTGTCAATTGACTTTTTAACTTCGTTTAGCCTTGAGAGTACTTTGTGGGGGGAGAATTCCCAATTCTCTTTATATCCCTCTGTATTTTTTATTGATGGGATTTAACCTTGTAAATGCGATTGATTAGCGCCATCTTTGAATAGAGTCATGCTTTCCTTGATATTTGGATTATTCAGAGGAATGGGCACCTTCGTCGACTATTCCGTTGACATGGACTAACTAACAATAACGTAAATGACCAATTTATGATCACTCCTATTGAGCCAATCACATCGCGGTATATTTTGACTAGAAAGCCTCCAATAGATTATACTGCTTTACCTCGATACGTTACACACGCTAGCCATGCCGAATCATCCGGACATTCGACTTGAAAATGGGTAAGTTAACCTAAAATTGTTAATTGCTCATCATGGATAGTATATTAATACTGTACTCCGGAGTAGGTGCTTGTCAGGGAAATCACAGGTGTCGACGACGACACAGACCTACCGTATTCCCCATCTACCTGTACCCAATCATTATCCTCCTTGCCCCAATACTTTCACGCGCGCTGATGCCATGGCTGTGCGCATCACAGGCACTCAGCAACCGAGACTACAGTTATGTACTAGTACTCTGAAACGTTAGCCTAAGCTTACCTGTCCTAAAATGAAACGATTGGAACAAGTTATCCGGACCATGTGTTGGAACTGTCCCACCAAATATTCTTGAAATACATAACCTTGTAAAACTATACAGTACCTGACCATAATGAATACCCTATCCATACAATTTGTATGCATCATGGCATACACAGTTCAAGCTTAATAAAGTGCTCATAAATTGATCCTCAAAAATAGAGTAAACTTGCTTGGAAAGTCGGCTTTTTATATTAGAAGTACATCTTGAAATGTAATAATTCGATTATGAAGTGAAAGCTGTTGTTAACAGTTAGAATCACTTCACAAAATGTGAAAAGCCATCCTGTGAGCGGATATACGCGAATTCTACGGTGACTACTCCGAAAAAGTGATCATAAATTGGTCATTTACGTTGACACTAAAGAACTTTTTAATTGCTCCGGAGTATACAGGGAATGACGTATTAAACGCCCCCGTGGTACTAAAATTTCGTATTGATTAAAGTATTGAAATTTCGAAGTAGTTTGTCCCAATACACAATTGAAATGCCAATTCGAAGTACCACGGGGGCGCTTAATACGTCATTCCCTGTATGTATCACTGAAGAACTCTCGGATTATGTCATTCGTCAATTCGATTCTACTAGTACATTGGAGTGGGATGCTACTGTAACTGTCCATCGAATGAGAGCATCTCCAACGGTAAATTCTAACCTATTGCTAAAGCATAGGTTAAAGTCAAACTTCGTTTTTACGGTTGCTATTTTGGCACTATCCGGACTTTTTAGAAATTTCGACTCGCAGAATTTCTATTTTCGCGTGAAATAGCAACAAACCCTCCGGATAGTGCAAGAATTTCTATTCTATATCCGTAACTTCGAATTGAAATAGAAATAAAAACACCGTTGGAGATGCTCTAACTTATTGCTAAAGCATACTACGTAGTAGTTAGCTGTAAGTCAAACTTCTTTCTTACGGTTGCTGTTTGCCATTATCCGGACTTTTTAGAAATTACATCCCACAGAATTTCTATTTTCGCAACAAACCCTCCGGATAATGCAAGAGTTTCTATTCTATATCCGTAACTTCGAATTGAAATAACGTTATATAATAAATAAAAACACCGCCGAGACGGTGAGCAGACCAAATTGGCAAGACAATCAATCGACCAATCATAATGCAGTACACCCATCAAGTAGCCAATCATATTCCCTCTTCAACCTTGAAACATGAATTGATGTTTGAAATTCGGGTGAAGGGAGGCGACACTTTTTCCATACAAAATTCAGTACAAAAATCGATCGACGATTCAGCACCAAAGTCCAAATTTTGACTGTGAAATGACAATTCTGTACTGGCGGGGACGGCCGTTCCAACGAAACGGATGAAACCGCACCCTCCAAAGTTCCGCAACATGCCGTCGGACGTTCCAGCAGCAGCGGAGGCCGGCGGCCTTGTGGCTTCAAACAAGCCGCCGCTTCTGTCGACGTGGGAAGTGGTTCTGCACTTGCTCAAGGGCTGCATCGGCGCGGGGGCGCTGTCGCTTCCCTACGCGTTTGCCAAAGTGGGGGTTGTCGCCGGCCCCGTGCTGTACCTTGGCGTGGTGCGTCCTGCTCCAAGTCCCGTTGTGTGCGTTATTCATACATTGTTTTCTTAAGGTGGTTATATGCATTTACAACATGGACTTGTTGGTACATTGCAAGCAAAAAGTGAGCGCGGACGGCATGTCGTTTGGCGACGTGGCCCAACATATCTTGGGGAGGCGAGGCAAGACCATCGTGAACGTGTTCCTGGTGACCACCCAGCTGAGCTTTTGCTGCGTCTACTTTACGGTCGTGGCCACGAACCTGCATGCGATCCTGCCGTCGAGGTACCGTTATGCAGTACAGATATATCCTGTAGAGGTGTTCATTGAAATGGTGGGATATTTAGAGTGGCTCAAGACTTTCACGAACGCCAGCTCATCTTGCTCGTGTTCCCAGTCGCCCTGGGCTTGTCGTGGATCCGCAGTTTGCACCACATCACGCCATTTTCAGCCCTTGGTACAGCCATGTTCGTACGCTGTGATCGCTATCAACCCTCATGTTGTAGCGAATGGCGCCATGTTTTTGGGTATTGGCATCGTGTTTTACTACTCTGCCACGTACGTGCCACCCACCCCCGTGCCGCTCCCGACTGCCTGTAGCTGGACCAGCGTGGCCGAGTTTTACGGTAACCCTTGCATTCGTACGACGCTGTGTCGCATGATACGTGTAGGCACGGCCGTGTACAGTTTTGAAGGCATTGGGCTGGTGCTGCCACTGGAGAAGGACATGCAGGACAAGGACCGCTTCCGTCAAGTGTTGCGGTGGACCATGTGGTTCGTCTTGACGCTGTTCTTGTGCCTTGGGGAACTCCCCGTGCTCGCATTTGGGGTCATCGACAACGGTAGCATGACTGCGGTGCTGCAGCAATACGTTCCAGGATGGCCCGTGGCGTTGGTACGAACGACTAGAGGAGAATCCGACCCGTGTGTACGACTCACGAGGGGAGGTGGTTCTATCGTAGGCGAACGTGCTCTTGGCTATGGCGTGCCTGTTTACATTCCCCATTCAGCTCTACCCGGCGCTGGAAGTGCTCGAGAAGTTGCTCCTGCGACATGGGTACTTCACCCCCAGCATTCACTCGTACGATGACCTGGCTCCACTGCCCGTGACGCAATGGCTGTTGCACAACAAGTCCACTGCGAACTCTCCTGGGACGTCGCCGACACCGCAAGTGTTGGAGGATGCGTTGAAGCACACGACGCAGTACGAAGTCCGCCGCACGATGTTTCGATCCATGCTGTGCACGACACTCATGCTTGTGGCAGTGTGTGTGCCCAATGTGGGACTGCTCATTAGCCTGTTTGGGGCAGTGGGGTCCAGCATGTTGGCAGTAATCATTCCTCCAATTCTGTACGTCACGCTGGAGCAAGCCAATCTGTCGTGGTTTTCGTGGACTTTGCACATGCTTGTGGTTGGTGGTGGCCTTGTCGGTATGGTGGCTGGGTCAGCTCAGGCCATCGCAGACATTGCTGCCACCTTCCATTGACATCCTGACGGTGCACTCGTTGAAGACAGGCACTTGATGGTAGTGAAACGCCTCGTCCCACAACCGGCCAATCGGAAGGCGCCAGCAATACAATTCCGTTTAAGCTTGCCAGTTTTGCACATATAATTTGTACGAACATATACATATATACAGGATTTTGCAGGTGAAATGTGGATTTACAGGATAATGCAAATATCAGTTGTTGAAGTGTATTCTATATAAGATTCACCAACTACGACCAGTTTTCTTCACTTTGTCAGTTTTTGGGGACCAAAATCGGCCGAGGATGATGGTGGCGAGTTGGATCAGTGCGATGGCCTGCCTGTTGGCGGCGATCAACCAAGTGGCATATGCAGATGTCGAAACCCACGAGGTATGTGCAGTTGCATGACGAGGAGGACGGTGTTTTGACATACTCCATGACGTTATGCAGTACGAGCCGAAGGACGAGGTGGTCGCATGGGTCAACAAGATCGGGCCATTCAACAACCCGCAGGAAACGTATACATACAATTCACTTCCGTTTTGCAAGGCTGATGGTCTCGAGCTGCCGGAGGCCCATGCGTTGGGCATCGGTGAGATCCTGGAAGGCAATGAACTGTTCAATTCCGGCATGCAGTTGCAATTTGGCGTCGATTCGCCCAAGACGACGTTGTGCTCCCAGGTGTTTTCTGGCACGGAAGCGCAGAAGTTCATCGATGCCGTGGACGAGCATTATTGGTACCAGATGAGCGTGGACGACCTGCCCGTGTGGGGCCTCGTCGGCCGCGTGGTCGCGGCCGACGACGACCCCGACATCCTCAACGAGGTACTAGCCAGTCCCTCGAGCGTCCTAGCGTCGTCATATCGTTCTGGTAGTTCTCCGTTGGCGACCGCTTGATCTACACGCACAAGCGCTTTAGCATTTCACACAACGGGCCCAACATCATCCATGTCAACTTGAGCTACGCCGAAGTCGCGACGACTATCCAAGCCAACAAGTCTGTGTTTCATCCCTAAGTTATCCACTGACTGGGCCCCCGTAGGAAGATCGAATTCACATACGAAGTGACGTGGACGCCGACGTCGATTGAGTTTGACGATCGCTTTGATCGGTACTTGGAAGACGAGTACGTGATACCTGTTTGTCTTCCTCGCCAACCCTTTGTGACTAGATTCTTCGAGCACCAGATCCACTGGTTCAGTATCTTCAACTCGTTCATGATGGTCATCTTTCTCTGCGGCCTCGTGGCGCTCATCCTTCTGCGCACGCTGCGCCAAGACTATGCCAAGTTTGCCGCCGACGACGACGAGCTGCTGCTGGAACCCGGGCAAACCAGCTCCATGCTCAAGGACGAGGGGTCTTCCGGGTGGAAACTCCTCCATGGGGACGTGTTCCGCGCGCCGCGACACCTGCTTCTGTTCTGCGCGCTCCTGGGCACAGGCGCCCAGTTGCTGGTGCTGACATTCCTTGTGATTGTCATCTCAATCGTGAGCTCTCTCTACATGAAGCCCGGCGGCGTCGTGTCGGTGGGCTTGACATGCTACGCGCTGTCGTCGCTCGCCAACGGCTGGGCCAGCGGCGCATCGTACCATCAGTTCTTCTACCCCCGGGTATCGAAAGACTGGATCAAGGCGATGCTGCTCTCGGCGGGGTTGCTGCCGTCTGTGGTGTTTGTCTCAATCTTCTTGATCAACTTGACGTCTATTGCGTACGGCACCACGTACGCCATCCCGTTCGTGACCATCGTGCAAGTGATCCTCGTCTGGTTCTTTGTGTCGTGCCCGCTGTCGGTACTCGGGACGATCTTGGGCCGCCACGGCGCCGCCAAGCGCGGGTTCCCTTGTCGTGTCAACAAGTTCCCGCGGGAAATCCCCCCCGCGCGGTGGTACCTTCGCCCCGCCGTACGAGCTAGCCACACGTATTTCTTGCACCTTGTCACACATAATGTCGTAGGTACTGGGGCTGCTCACGGGGGTGCTGCCGTTTGGGTCGATCTTCATCGAGATGTACTTTATCTTTGCCTCGTTTTGGAACTACAAGTTCTATTACGTGTACGGGTTTATGCTGCTTGTGTTTGTGATCCTGTCGATTGTGACACTGTGCGTGACGATCGTGTGTACGTACTTTCTCCTGAACGCGGAAAACTACCACTACCACTGGACGTCGTTCTACGCCGCGGGCAGTACGGCGCTGTACGTGTTTGTGTACTCGGTCTACTTTTACTTTTGCAAGACGCACATGTCGGGGTTCCTGCAAACGAGTTTCTACTTTGGCTATATGTACGTTCCGATATATATATATATATATATATATATATATATATATATATATAGTCGTCGCTTGAAACGTGTGGTGGTTTTACTAGGGCGCTGTTTTGCTTTGCATTTTTCATCATGTGCGGGACCATTGGGTACTTTGGCAGCAGCGCCTTCACCAAGAGAATATACAGAAACATCAAGGTCGAGTAGACCCAGTCCAGGACGTCCGGCATGCGACAACGTTTGGACTCGAGCCACTGTAGCCAAGCACGTCCGATCGATCGCGGATAACCCAACATATTATTTGCACATTCCGAAATGTCTTCAGGAAATGGCAGAAAATGGCCGTTTTTCGAAGAAAAGTTGCCAAAATCGAACGATTCCTTTTTTCCTGAATTTGTCCACTAAAGTTCAAAACTTTTTGGCACAATTTCCTTGAGAATCGGGGGTTTTATGGCATAAAAAAATGGACCGATTACATGGGATACTAAAGACTTATGGGACAGAATTTAATTTTAATACCAACCTTGGATACTATGGTTAATACAATATAATTGTTGAATCAAAGCGTGGATGACATTGGGATGAAATTGGATGAAGCTGTGGGATGAAACCTAAAGTAGTGACCAAGCCTTGCGTTGGCCCCGTCTGCGCAAGCTTGGATGACACATGATCATATCACGGATATTTGAAATCCATATAAATAATGCGAAGTATGTGAGAAAAATTGCAGACGGTTTATTGTGCTTTCGAGTGAAATTTCGTAACGTTATTGTGGTTTCTCGTTGGAATGTAAATCGATTTGATTGGCTACTTCAGAAGAGCTCAAAATTATTAGCCAATCAAAACCTTCTCAATGAAATTCAAGAACCAATCAGATCGATTGTGGATCGATTGCACCCAAATTTGTATCAAATCGACAATACACTGTAGTATGGCATAATTCTATGGGGTGGTGGTATCCAGACCAGCCCTAAAAGTAGTCGCTGATATCGGCTGCTGCCGTCGGGTCGTAGGCCATGATGGCCAGCGCATTCTCAGACGTGGCGAGTGTAAAATGATTGCGCCCTTGGTCCAGCACAGTCTGGAGCGACGCGTCCAGTAGCTTAGGCAGCTGCACGAGTGCCCGCAGCGTGTGGCTAGCGTGGGGGGTGACGAGGTGCGAGTCGGCGTGGATGCTGAGCAGCCCCAAGTAGATGCGAAACATGCGGGGCCAGCCCCCCTGGAAGAACTCGTCGACGATGATACCTCTGGACGCCGGGGACAGTGACGGTTCGTTGAGGAAGAGGCTCATGATCCATCCAGACGCGAACATGTGCGGGTGGATGCGATGTGTGCGCAGGCATTTGTGGAGGGATGGCAGGTGCAGCCGCATGAGGTTGTCCAGTTGGTGCAGGCGGGTCTTGGTGCCGGGCAGATCTGGCAGAGTAAACACACTCGCCATGTCGTAGTGCTGCATAGCGGACGCAAACATGTGAAACGAAGCCACTTCGTCGTACCCTGCGCACGTGAGCACGGTCGCGCCGAGAAATGTCATGCCGTGGCAGTACCCGACGACCGGATCCAGCTGGCAGTAGGCTTGGAGGACCCGCGTGAGTTTGGCTTGGAGGGCGGAGAGGGTCGCAACATCGTGGTCCGTCGCGAGGAGGTCGGTGCCCAGACGAACGGTAGCAGCAAGAGAAGAGGCGGCGGGGTACATTTGCTCGGCCTGGACAAACGTCGTGCGCGCCACGTCGGCATGGATGGCGCGATGGAATCGATTGTGTTTGTCAAGCATTGCCCGCTCCAGCAACGTGTGAAAACACCAGCGAGGTGCTGACGACGAACAACGTCGTGGGGATAGATTGGACTGGAAGGGAGCTAGTTGTTTGTTGGTTGTGTCACGTGTTCTTGTGTGAGCGTCAATCGCATGCCGCCAGAAACACATGCGAACATGGGACGATCGAATCGAACGCGATACGAGTTGGTTGGCGGCGACCACGGCGTTCCAGGCCTTGGACACGATGAGGCAGTGCCACGCGATGTCCCGCGTCGACAAGTACGCGCACACGTGCACGAGCACGCGGGAGACGCAGACCGACGAAGGCGCTTCGAGGACATGGAGCTCCTCCACCAGCAGCGACACGGCGTTTTGGCCCGCGGATGCCACCGCAATGTGCAACATGTTAAGCTTGGCGAGGATTTTAGCGACGATATCGGGAGTCGGCCGCACCAGCAGCTCAAAGTCTCGCACGAGAATGTCCATGGAGCTGAGCTTGACATTGGCCTGCGCAATGCTATTCCACGCGCGAGACCGAACGCTGTTTTGCTGACACTTGTCCAATCGGTTTTCCAATCGGGCTAAGTGACGGCTGTACTCGGCGGTGTTCGTCATGTGGAGCTCCTTCTCCACTGGATTAGCGACACTATGACTGTATGTACGCGTCGTGTATACTACCTTGGTTTGGTGGTGCACCTTATGCGCAGTCGCGATGTCTGCGTTCTTACTCACGTACAAACTTCGATGGAATCGCACGGTGATGTCGTCCATGGCCCTATCGCTGGCCGACTGATGGACGTTGTATTAGCACCCCGGTTGCGGAAAGATGACGAATGAATTTGTGTACATCGTGGACATTATGATTTACCTTGGTGTTAGATTGGACATCGACTGTTGTGGGGACCAACGACGGGTACGTCGACACGTACAACTCGTGGTCGAGTTTGTACTTTTTGATGGCGCGCTCGTTCGCAACCGACATGTGCGACGGATGTGATGGCCCCTTGGACCGGTCCACATCTTTCCGCGAAGGATGTCCACTCGGTGCGAGCGCAGCATCGAGCCATTGCGAGAACCCTTCAAAAGACTTGGCGATCGATTCAAAGAACGTCAAGTCTCGGGCCATCGTGGAGCTGCCTGGCTGGTCTTGAAAAAGATACGATTTTTGTTGGCAGCTGGTCATTAAGGTATTTTTAGAAAACGAAAAAGTAGTTCCAAGTATTGTCGATTTGGTACAAATTTGGGGAGGGGGTGCAATCGAATCTCGCCGACCAAAACCGATCCACAATCGATCTGATTGGTTGTTGAATTTCATTGAGAAGGTTTTGATTGGCTAATAACGTTGAGCTCATCTGAGGTACCCAATCAAATCGATTTAAATTCCAACGAAAAACCACAACACGAAATTTCACTCGAAAGCACAATAATACAGTTTCCAACTTTTTACCCCTTTTTCTGCGATATTTTGCACAATTCACTACAGTACAACGACAACTCACTTACTGTAAAACCAAAAATAGAAAACGACCTTTGCGAAAACAAAAAGACGTAAATCGATTTTGATTGGCTCATGCCATTTCCCTTAACTTCACCGGATAAGATTTTGAATTGCCCAATCAGATTCATTCGTGGCATCGTCGCCAATGCGAAATGTCTGCTACGTCATTCTATTGCCTTGGTGGTCGTCGTCGCAGCAGCAGCAGCAGCATCCTCCAACCGGGACCATGACGACGCGAGTGAACACGTACGAGAATGGTAAAGTGGTCCATATCGGCTCCACGGGGGACGCTGTGGGCTCGGCTGTGGCCAAGCTTGTGGCCGAGCTCAGCCACGACGCGATCGCAAAGTCAGGCCGCTTTACGGTGGCCCTCTCTGGCGGTTCCCTCCCCAAGGTCCATGGTCGCCGCATTATTGGCTCAACCTTTCATCACCCTCCCATTAGATTCTCGAAAAGGGCCTGTCCTCGTTGAAAGACGGCGTGGACTTTTCAAAGTGGCACGTCTTCTTCGCCGACGAACGCGTCGTCCCACTCGACCACGCTGACAGCAACTACCTCGCATGCCACGACGCCCTCTTCCAGCATGTACGTCGCTGCGTTGCAACATGATGAATTGTATGTATCTCACATGTCGAGTCGCGTGAAGGTGTCTATTCCAAGCAGCCAAATCTACACGATTGCCTTCCACGACGACCCAGCTGTCGTCGCTCAAGACTACACCCGTCAATTGAGCCAACTTTGGGGCTCCGAGGTACAATACTCTTTCCGTCCAATCTATTGATCGTCATCGCACTCATGAGAGGCAGTAGTTGCCACGCTTTGACGTGATTTTGCTCGGCATGGGACCGGACGGCCACACGTGCTCGTTGTTTCCAGGCCACGTGCTCTTGAATGAGTCTGCTTTGTGGGTTGCGTCCATCTCCGACTCCCCCAAGCCCCCGCCCAAGCGCATTACGTTGACGTACCCCGTCGTGAACAATGCCGCCGCCGTACGTCCTTGTGTTGCAAGAGGAGGGTGTGACCCCTCCAGTAGTTCCTTACGATATTGATCGATCGATGGTGTATTATGTAGGTGGCCTTTGTGGCCACGGGCGAGTCCAAGGCCCCTCTTATGCGCCACGTGCTCGGAGTCGAAGACCAAACGCCGCCCCTCCCCGCGGCGAGAGTGCTGCCCACGGCAGGCCAAGTGCATTGGTTCATCGACGAAGCAGCGGCGGCCAAGCTTTAAGGATACAGAATCATCAAGCCAACCAGTTTTTTAATATGAGGCTAAATCAAGTGGACACGTTGCGCAACGTCCGTTTGTCCAGTCGGGGCATTCATGCCAAATGTCTACTTACCCCCTTACGGGGATTGCCACACCGAGGTGCATGTACTGTACAGGCAGGTACTGTACAGCGCTGTAAGCCAACCACAGGTAGAGAAACTTACCTCTCTACCGTAGAGAGGTAATTTACCCTCTACACTGTGATTGCATGTATGCCAAAAGCGCAATCCAATAGCCAGCGGTGAATTTCTGCCCTATCCTATAGGGCACAGGAACATTGGCATGATTGCATCAACTACGCCAGCGGTTTGAAGGAATGAAACCACTTTAAACGACGGTGACATAAGCTCGAACTCGGCGGTGTGGGTTGCATTAATACTGTAGAAGCCCCACAGGCAATGTACAGTACAGGATTCCAGACCACCAGGACATCCACGCCATGTACTGTCTGTAGCTGTACTGCGTAGAACTCCGGAGTACTTACAGTGTGTTGGCGCACAGTTCATATGCAAGTATGTACTAGTACTATATGTACATTGAGTTTTGTGGTAGATAATTAACCACTTTGGAGCTGCCCTCATAGCCATCCCTTCAAGTGACATACCCATTGCCGGTTGTACTCTCACTTTGCATTTGCCCAACTTCAACCTGGAATGGATGCATTAGTTTTGATTGGCTGAATCTGCATTAAAACACGCCTTGTAATTGGCTACATATTAGAGTTGAATCGGGTACCTTTGGATTTCCCTGTCGACACTTTTCCTTCACCCACAAACTTGCGGGATGATCCGGTCCTTGCTCCACAAGTCCACGGCGCCGTCGCGCGTAGCTTTCCAGCACCGCCATCTGTCTTCTTCCCACCAACATGCCAAGTGTGTGGGCGTCGTTCGCGAGGTCTACAACAAGTGGGAGCGCCGCGCCCCAGTCACACCCGCACATGTCCACGAACTGGTGCAAGCCGGGATTGAAGTCCGCGTGCAACCGAGCACCCAACGCATCTTCACGGACGACCAATATGTGTCTGCCGGTGCCAACGTCACAGACGACCTGTCGCCCGCGAACGTCATTGTCGGCGTCAAGCAAGTGCCCATCGCAAACCTCTTGCCCGACAAAACGTACATGTTTTTCTCGCACACGATCAAAGCCCAGCCAGAAAACATGAAGCTTCTGGACGCGATCTTAGCCAAGCGCATCCGCATGATTGACTACGAGTGCATCACCCAAGGTACCCCTCTCGTCCAGCATCTTGTCCACGTCGCTAACGTCCTCCAGGCGGCCAACGCAACGGACAACGCCTCATTGCGTTTGGAGGGTACGCCGGCCGCGCAGGGATGCTGGCGGGCTTCCGCGGCCTCGGTGAGCGCCTCATCAACAAGGGGTACTCGTCGCCGTTTGTCAACATTGGCTCGGCGTACATGTACCCCGACCTCACGCGCGCCAAGGACGCGGTGGTCGCGGCCGGAAAACTGATCCAACAGAACGGCCTTCCTGCTGACCTGGCCCCCATGACGGTGGTGTTCACTGGCAATGGAAACGTGTCGAAAGGTGCCCAGGAAATGTTCAAACTGCTTCCCCACAAGATGGTCGACCCGTCGGAACTGCCGCACTTGCCCCCCAACCGCCACTTGGTGTACGGATGTGTGGTCAACGAGCGCCACATGGTATCTATACATTTTCCAAGTCTATGACGTGGCGCGCTGTACATCAATCGCTCTCACCACGTACTTTTGTTGATTATTGTCACCAGGTTCGACACACCAACAAGGCGGAATTCACCAAGTCGGATTACTACAAACACCCCGAGCAGTACGAGCCCGTGTTTCACCAAACGATTGCCCCGTACACGTCACTCCTGGTCAACTGCATGTACTGGGACGACCGGTAGGACGACAGACACCCTTTGACCGTTAACGTCTGATTTATTTTACGCGTAGCTACCCACGACTCCTCACGAAGGACCAAATGGATGAGTTGGCGCGGCACGCGGGCGGAAATCCCAAGCTGCAGGGGGTCGCCGACATTTCGTGCGACTTGGGGGGCAGCGTCGAGTTCCTGGACCGATCCACGACCATCGAAGATCCGTTTTATCTGTACGACATCCAGTCCCGTACGTCCAAGGCGTCGCTCGAGAGCTCTCCGGGGTACGCGATCTATATATATATAGACTTTTTATTTAAATTTTATACCAAGTTCTTTTTGGTTAGGTTTAAAATTATCTTTTTTCGTTGTTCTTTGAAAGGAATATATATATATAGATAGATGGGTCTTTGAAAGGAATACATATATATAGATGGGTCTTTGAAAGGAATATATATATATAGATGGGGCTTTGAAAGGAATATATATAGATAGAGGGGTCTTTGAAAGGGGTATATATATATATAGATGGGTCTTTGAAAGGAATTTATTAATTATTTTATATTTTATATCTTCCTCCTTTTGAATATATGTTTGGTTAACTATTGTTTTGAATTTTGTTTCGAAAATGACTAAAATCATGTTGTTTTTTCGTCGTCGATATAGAGTCATGATGATGGGCGTGGACATTTTGCCGAGTGAGTTGCCGACGGAATCATCGACGCATTTCGGCAACCACTTGGTTGGGTTTCTCAAGGTACTCCTATTATCATTATAAACCAGTCAATGTAGCCAATGCACCCCCACTGATATCCTATAATGTTGTTCCCATTAGACATTGTCGGCGGCGGACGCGGCCAACCTTCCCGCAGAACTGGAAGGCGCGGTGATCGCCAAGGAAGGGAAGCTCGCGCCCAAGTTTGAGTACATCCAGTCGATGCGGCAGGAACGAGAGCGCTCCAAGGGTTATCAGTACGCGACGGAGGCGGCCGCCATCGCCGGCAGCACATGCGTGCAGTTCGAAGGGCACATGTTTGACAGCGGCCTGCTCGATAATGTGCTCAACCTGGTCGAGTCGCATAACGGAGGGTTCGCCGTGATTGAGTGCCAAGTGCGGCCCAACTTTAACGACGCCGACTCGCAAACGACGTCGGCGCGGGTATCACGGGTGATTGTCCAGATCAGCATGGACACCCGGGTACGTCCTTGGCTTGGTCGTCGTCGCTGTATATATATATATATGGCAGCACCAGCATATATTTTGCATTGGGAACAGAAAATAGTTTCAAACCAAGACATTGAAATGGTGTAGGGCGAACTGGACGAAATTCTGCGCAAGATTCATGATTTGGCGGATGTGACGCCGAGAGCTGAAGCAAACGTCCGCGAACTGCCCGAGTATTGCCAAGGCAAGTACGACGAGACGCTCCGGCAGATTATCAAGGACGGCGCCGGCATGTCGTTCAGCGGCAACATCTCCGTGCATGATGCCAAGGAGCGCAAGCACATCGTGTGTCTTGGCGCTGGACTCGTATCTGCTCCGCTGGTCGAGTACTTGACCCGCGACCCTAACCACTCATTGACGGTACGTCGCCGTTCCCATTCTACGAGTATACAAATGAATGCAATTTATGGTCATTTCCCAAACGATTCACTGGTTTTCAAATTCGTTTGCCCCATTTTGGCAATATATATATATATATATTTACTGATGGGTAGGTGGTCTCGGGGTTGCCGGGGGAAGCGTCGGCGATGGCTCAAAAATTCACGAAGAAGAACCGCGCCGTCAAGCCAGCGACCGTGGACGTGGGCCGGGACCCCCGCGCCGTGGCGGCTCTGGTGGCAGAGGGTGCGCTCCCCCCTTTCGTGATATATCTATGGAACTGTATCGCATGACGAGCATGGTGTAGCCGACTGCGTCGTGTCGCTTCTGCCCGCGCCCATGCATGTCAACATCGCCAAACTGTGCTTGGACGCATCGACGCCGCTGGTCACGGCCAGCTACATATCGCCGGAAATGCAAGCGCTGCACGCCCAAGCCCAAGCCCAGCGCACCCCCATCTTGTGCGAACTTGGGCTCGATCCTGGCATGGTTTGTCATCTGAATGGAAAACCTGTTGTCACCAGTCGTGTGTGATGATGATTCTTGTATTTGCTGCAGGATCACATGAGTGCCATGAAGGTCATCGACCAAGTGCAGGCGCAGAACGGCCGCGTGGTGTCGTTTTCGTCGGTTTGCGGTGGCCTCCCCGCCCCCGAAGCCGCCGACAACCCCATCGCGTACAAGTTTTCGTGGTCGCCTCGCGGGGTGCTCATGGCGGCTCTGAACGCCGCGCAATACCGCAAGAACGGCCACGTCGTCCAAGTTCCAGGGTACCAACTAACTACCCAAAGAACCTACTAACTACAACTGGTCCAACGCTTGTACAGGGAAGACTTGTTGACGGCGGCAGAGCGCGTCAACTTTTTGCCTGCATTTGCGTTGGAGCAAATTCCCAACCGCAACTCGCTGCCGTACGCTGACATTTACAACATTCCTGGTAACAAGACTCCAACATCTGTGGTGTTATTTCTCCGTGATCTTGGTTATGACGACGTTGTGATCGTTGGTAGATGCCGAGTCGGTTTACCGCGGCACGCTGCGCTACGCCGGCAACTGCTCCATCATGCACCAGTGCCGGCTGCTTGGATTGATGAACCCCAACCCTGAAACACTGCCAGCCACGTGGCCCGAGCTTGTGGCCAAGCTCAAGGCCAAGAAGTCGTCGCTGCGCCCGGATGCGGAAGCCTTCCTGACCTGGCTCGGCCTCGACGACCCGTCGGCGCTCGTTGGTATACATATATCACACTAATTTTTGTGCTTTACATGTCGTTGACGGGATGGGTACAGATCCGTCGGCCACGTGCACGATCGATGCGTTTTGCGCGCTCCTGATCCAGAAGCTGTCGTACCTCCCCGGCGAGCGCGATATGGCCATCATGCACCACGAGTTTGGCGTCGAGTTCCCCGACCGCCGCCGCGAAATCATCACGTCCACCTACGTCGGGTACGGCGTTTGTGTTGAGTGTCAAACGATCATGGGGATATATGACGATGGATTTTATTAGGTATGGCGACGACGAGAGCACGGTGATGGCCAAGACGGTGGGCATGAGTGCCGCCATCGGCGTCGAGCTCATCCTGCGGGGGGACGTGCAGTCGACGGGGGTGCTCACCCCCACGACCCCCGACATTTACACGCCCGGGTTGGCCCGCCTCGAAGCCGAAGGCATCCGATTCATTGAAAAGACCCGCGTCGTGACCAAATAACATGGGGATATCTGTCATCAGTATGCCCATCCAGAGAGTAGAAGTGTCGGCGATGTTGATGTTACTACTACTCCTCCCCCAATACTATGAATACACGACGAGAACAACCCTTGTTTCACGACGTTTATAGTTCAGTCTTGGTGGGCATTTATTTGGGGAGTTTTAAGAGGAATTGGACTCGGGAAGGGTTGGGGGGGATCACACCAATAGTGTGTGGGCTATATCTAGGACGACTTCTTTTGAACGACACCGACGCCGTTTTACAAGCCAAAGAGTTGGAGGGCTTTGAGGGCGGCTTGGTTGGCGGCGATTTCCTTGGTCGGCGCCATGGCCCGACAGACGAGGAAGCCGTCCACGGACAGCCCAACCGCATGCATGTGCACACCGCCCGGCGGGTCGAGGTCGTCGAATGAGACAAGGGTTTTGTCAGGCCATTGGCGAACATGGTCTAGGAAGCGCTGCTTGGGGCCGAGGACCGCGCGGTTGGCCACCGCCGCCTAAAACGATGTCACATGATCAGAAATCGCGTCAGCTGCAGCCAAACCAGAAAAACGTACGTCAGACACGAGCGGAAACAAGCACTTGTGCAGGAATTGCTCTATGGCGTGCAGGTCGAGCTAGACAAGGCAATCAATCGTCCTTGTTGTCATCAACGACTATATATATATATGCACACTTGTACGAGAGTTTAGAGTTCTAGTTGTCTTACCTGTTCGAGATACATTGCTCCCAAACACGCTTGGAAAACGTCGGCTATGACCGGTGGCATGTTGCCATCATCGTCATGGCCCCTGAATCGAATGAATGGCGAGCAATTCAACGACGTGCCGACGGCTGCGAGGCGGGATGTGCTCACAAGCGACGCACGGACGGTCGACAGCAATGGCCCCTGTCCACACGATTTTAAATGTTGAGGTTGTCGCAAATGATAAACGGGGTACGGTACCTCGTGGAACGGCAACATGTCCATCAAGACCCGACATGTTACGACGTGCAAGATGGACTCACCTAGGAATTCCAGCCGCTCGTAGTTGCCATCGACTTTGCCCAGCACGTATTCATCAGACGAGACAGCCAGTCCCTGGAACGATTTGTGGGTCATGGCCTAGTAATACCAAGCAAGTCAGTCAGTACGCTAGTCCAATATATTCGAGCGGGGATTCATCCAATGCAAGACGAAAGAGGAAGTGGCGGCGGCGGCGCTAGACACCACCATCGACGACGACACCACAGGTACGTACTTGTAGCCACAAGTGGGTGCGGTCTATGGGAATTGTCGGACATAACGCGAGGAATTGCTCGTGCCGGCTAACCTCTTGACTGGCTTTCGGGTGGGTTGCAAGCGAGTGGCGGTGGCAGTCTACCACCACCCCGACTTTGGCGGCAACGTCGTGGCTGAGCAGAAACATAAAGTCCGCCAGCTCTGAATCGTACACGACAAACAGCTGCCTCAGAAACGCCCTTGCGGTCACGACGCCGTCCGTCCACCCCTGCGCGCGTGGTCGAGTCAGCAAGAAGCGCCCCCCACCCCCAAGCAAGCCTATACGTACTTGGTCGTAGAGGATGGCGCCGAGAATAGCCTTGACGCAGTCTGCCGCGACAATGGTCGACGTACTCCTACACAACACCATGAATGACAGAACGACCAGAAATGGTTGGTCATGTCGTGGTGTGCTGTATGTAGGTACAGTATAATGTAACAAACATACTCGTCCACGGCCGCCAACGAAAACGATGTCAAAATGAGGTCGTGGACGTGGCATGTCTTGGCCAAGTCGCCCACTGTGTCGTTATTGACGATCTTGGCCCGCAGATCCCGTAGGTGGGTCTCAGAAACGTCTGGAAACTAACAACCGTGTCACACATGATCGTCCAACAGTACAATGCGTCGTTACTTGAAAAAAGCTGTTGGAGGACACGACGAAGCTCAAGACGGCGTCGCCGACGAACGCGAGCCGGTCATACGAGCACAAATAGTGTGAATAGCGCGCTGATCCAGCGGCCAGGTCGTCGTTGCCGACACCCAGACTTGTGGCCTGGAGCGAACTATACGTCGTCGTCGTTGGCATTTGTGGTAGGTCGTTGGATGTCGAGAATGTATGGCCCATCTGCACGCGACCGAGGACGGATTCCGCGGCGCCGCCGGCACTCTGCACGCCGCAGTCGACGTACGAAGCGTGGGTGAACGCCTGCCGGAGGAGCGACTTGTCTGCAAACGTCAGGTGCCACCGCGCCTCGAACGCATCGAGCTGGACAACGTGCCTGAGGAAGCGAAAGACGATTGGCATCGCCGAAGCCATCTATCCACATACAGCCGTAGTATCCACTTTCACCGATGGACATGATGATATCTCTGCCGTGAGAAAGGGTGGAGCAGCTCAAATCATATACCTCAAATACATCGCACTTTAAACCCGTGAGATAGCTCACGTTGGGATGCAGCACCTTCATCATAGACGCGACCTCGGGCGACTCGTGCACGACCGGTGCAAGCTTCTGCCATTTTTGGAACCGACTGGTGGCGCCGAGCCCGTCCATCCACTTTGCACCGACGCCGTCGTGAAGGAGTTGCTAGCATGAACCAACCTCAACAGTTCGTCAAAACAAGCATGTAACTGTATCTCATGCAGAACGCCATGGGATACGATGCATCGAAGAGGCGAGGGAGACAGATGGACGTACGCGCTGCGGCGTGACGATGTCGACGCGGAAACAACCTGGACGAGATGGTGAGTGAGCTTATCCTTCTTGGGGATGGTGGTGTTAACGACGTACCGACGTGGTTGACGCCGTCTTCGTATGCGACGACGTGATGCAGCAACGATTCCGGCGGGTACTCTGCAAGGAACATCTCGGCTGAGCACATGGCGCTGGCGTCGAGGTAGTCCATGATCACGTCGATCGAAAGGAGAGTTCCCGTGAGAAACCCGAGTCGCTGAACGTCCTAATGATGCAAGGGTGTCTTGGATCGTACTGTTGCAATGGATGATTATACCTGGAGCGAAGACACGTCCTCGGTGGCGACGAAGCGAGGGTAAATGTGAAATGGCGCACACTCCTCCGGGGTTGAGTCTGACGGGAACAGTTGACTGCATGGAATGCGTAGCAGTTGCCACAAGAGATAGTCTTGGAAGCTTGAGATGCGCAACCGCACGTTTGGTCCCACGAGTTCCACGGGCAATGCGACGCGCTCAAATGTCACGGTGCACTTGACGTTGTCGCGTACATATTCAAACTATACGAGTGCATCAAAGGACACCTACAAGCATGAACGCACGTACTGGTGGTGGACGCGAGAACGAGTGGTGTGACAACAAGTAGAACCCGTCGAAGGCATACGACTGCTGGTCGGCGACGATGGTGGTCCTTGATGTCGCTTGTAGGCACGCTAAGGAAGCATACGAGCATATACATCTGATGCATACAAGCCATGAACATGCAGTCTCATACGTTACCGTCACAGATCCATTTCATAAGCAGGCAGTCCACCGTGCTGCAGTTCCAATCCAGCACTAGGGCATGGTCCATCGGCATGTTTGATTCCAGGCGGCAATTGTGTCGGTATTGATATACATTATCTGGTAGTCAAAGCAGGCGGAATGCATGTGAAAGACCAGCACTCGTGCCAATTTGTCGTCCAGCAATAATCATCTACGGACGGAATGCATGTCAAAGACCACAAGTTTACTCCTGCTCCATTCCCAAATTTGACCATGAAGCAAGACTTGTATGGTGGCGCGCTTTCCTGCGAGATCCCTGTAGGCTTTGCCGATGTAAGCGAGTTCCGACAAGTCCCTGATAACCAGGAAGTGTTTGCCGACGCCGCTACTGACCGCTGCATCATTGTCGAGCTATTGGAACTGGAATCGACTGTGGTCGGACCTGCCACGTCGGAGTTCTACTTCCACGAGATTGCAGAGAGCAACAAGTGTATGCGTCACGACTGCACTATCCTACAGACGTTCTTGGCGACCGAACAGGACCTTCCTGGCCTTGCAACAACCGCCCATGTTACCATTGGCAAGCAGTGCGTCGCCAAATTCAAAGAAGCCTCCAAGAACACCATGCAGCTGTACGTATGCTGCATTCGTCTGCCCACCGTGACGACGGACTTGGTGGTCTCTGTGACCGTGCCGTTGCAGCTCCACCCAAGTAGCAGCAGCTCGCGCGACGGGCCAACTGCCACAAACGCCGACGAAGGGCTCCTCTTCCTCAAAGGCATCTTGCGAACACTCAAGGTGCACAACTGGGGGCTCTTCCAGTAAACAAGCCCTCCATGCCCGTGTATCGTCGTCCACCACGGTTTTTTACTCCGCAGAATGACCGTGAACCCTCGTAGCATAGCAACAACCGTCACCAAATAATTATAATAAACCACAACTCATTCCATTACTACTACTAGTAACGTGAACCCCTACTTTGACCTCGACTACGCTATTCTCGACCTACTCGCCAATCGCAAAATACGCGCCTCGTTTGAGAGCTTCTGCCACGGACACGGCGCTTGGGACGAACAACACCCCCACCTGCTCGGGTTCCACTGGCAACCGCTCGTACCACGCAGAGTCCAGCGATGTCACAGCCGCAATCGACTGCTTTGCACCCCCGCCGCCCTTGTGGTTGGCCACAACGGACTGAAAAATGGGCAGCGGGATCTCGTCTGCCGGTCGACTCGCCGCATCGTCAAACAAGCTTTCGTACTCGGTCACGACGAATGCAGACAGCCGCAGGGTCAGGGGCTGCCGGACGCTTGTGGGAGCCCCCGCGGCGCTCGTGACGAGTTTCTTGTCAGGCGAGGCCCCATCGCCGTCCCAGTGGACCCCCACGAGGTCGATGCCCGTGACGACGACGCTCGGGAGGTTGGTGGTCGAATGATCGGCGTACTCGCGGATGTCGTCTGTCCTGGCTGTGTCGTTGTACAATGAGGTTTTGAGGCCCATGGCTTGCAGGGCGATGCCCGTGCCCCGCGAAAACTGCTGCTGTACCGCCAATAAAAAGTGCTAGTCCATTGCGATGGTAAGTCACCAGAACATGCAAGGGGGGTGATATACCTTGGGAACGAGGAACGCCCCTAGCCAGTGCTGGGGCGGGGGGCCGACCTGCACCCACGATTCAAAGTATCGCATTTGTCGTAGGAGACGCAACTGAAACGTCGTGAAATTGGATTCTGTAGACCGAGCCAGACGGAGCCACGGCAGGGGGGTGAGGTTGACCTGTGCGGCAGCGTGGATCTCGGCTAGTTCCTTTGACATGAGTATGCCGTCAAGTAAACACTAGAGCCAACACAGATTGGTTCGGTACATCGGAGCAAACAGGAGATTGGATTTACCGCTTGCAATTGCGACAAATGGGTCACGAGCACATGTCGGATCGTTCGAAAGCCGGCCAGCTCCCGGTGAACCACGGCATGCAGCGGGAATTCGTAGAGGATAGGGCACTTGGTCCCTTCGACCCCCAACTGCATCGCTTCGAGCATCTTTTCAAACGTGTTGTAGTGCTGGACGTCTGACCGCGTCACCGCTTGGTCGTCGATGGCCATCACAGGCTCGGTTGATAGCGACGGAAGTGCCTGGAGATGTGCATGGAACGATCGCTGCAATGCTGCCACGAATTCGCTGGTCTTTGCCACCAATGGCATGTCCCGGGCCGCTTTCGACAACCCAAACCACGTCGAGTCGTCCACGAACGGCATGTCTGGCAACTTGCTCGCCGTGAGCGACAGTTTCGGAGCGGCGGACGGAGTTGTTGCCAACGACGGGGCGGCGTTAAAATCTGCAATGGACGCACGATGCAGCAATTGCATGAGCGACCCCGCCGTGCCGCCCAACTGTCGCGCTTTGGACGCCCACTGCGGAATGATCTGCGCCCAGTCGTTGCGATGGCTGCCATCGTAGTACCCTTGCATGACCACGCCAAGCATTGACAAGTCCCACGATGATGTGACTTTAACGCCGTAGACGTGGGAAAGGGGGTCCAAGTGGTCGTGGACTAGAGACTCAAAGTCGCTGGTTTCAATCTCAAACGTCCCCTTCCACCCCAACGCGCCATATTGCTGCCGGCCCATGAGCAACGCATGCAAAAAACACAGGCGCAAGCCGTCGCTGTCCACTGCCGTCGAGTCGGCACCTAAATATACACCACCGTCGAGTCGACGGTTACTTGCGTCAGATCTTCTTACTGGAAGTGGGCCGACGAACTAGACTTGACGTGACCAAAAGCTGTTCCCGGAACGACGAGCCGCAATCTTGGAATCGCTTGACGGCGATTTGAGTCAATGTCAGCGGAAGCATACTTGGGTCGTGCACGCACAGCCACACACGAAAGTCCCAGTGGAACGCTGCAACGTCCATCGTCTATAGGGTGTTAGAATATAGTCGAACGAATATGGTACCTTGTATACGTTGTCCACTGCCGCGATCCACTGGCTGTTGGCGTCTGCATTTCGCAGAACAACCCACTGCCCTGTCTTGGCGGCCGTGACCAGTACCTTGTCGAGGGCTCCGTCCGCAGTCGACGGTTGCAACGACGCCATGACCACGTCCGCCTTGGTCTTGGCCGCGGCGGCGCGAATGCCAAAGATGCCATCGCTATCGCGGGAGGCGACGATCACGAGGGGATGCTTGCACGATGAAATGGCAGCCGTGTCGGACACGGTCCACGTGAACGCCGTCGAGAGCACAGACATGGAGAGCGTCGCCTTGGCGAAGTGCATGAGCTCGGCCCCGAGGGCATCCGGCCGGAGGACCCGCACGACGCAGAGGCGGTGCAGTGGCGACAAGTCAACGGGAAGGGAGAGGCGCGTCGTGTTGGGGGACTCGACAAACTCTTTCCACGCAAACTTGAGCTCCGACTTGAACGATTTGATGATGTCTTGCCGCGTTTGGGGGGTCAGGATGAAGCAGAACGCCGTGAACGCATCCCATGACGCAGTCGCCGGAATCCACGACGGGCACGTAATGGATAGGAATTGCGTTGGATGCGATGTCGGCTGGACGAAAAAGCGAAACTCGGGGGCACTGGAGAGGGCCCAATACCATGCTGCCGACGAGGCCGCCGCCACGGCGTCCAAGTCTGCATCTGCACCACCTCCGGCGCTGTCGTCTTCGTTGTCTTCGTCGTCTTTGTCACCGTCCTCGTCGTCACTTTCATTGTCACAACTCTCTTGGGTTAGCATGTCGTCCCGAGGAGGGATTGGATGGTTATCCATTTCGCTGGAGCGATGCAATCGAAGGGCAAACAAAAAGTCCACAAGCAATCGGTCCGGCTCATAGACGCTCCAATGGAGCACACGGTACGCCGTGTTGGTGAACTTGTCCACGAGGGCGACCGCGTTGTCACGCCCCACGACGTCGATGACGTGGGTCAGCAGCGACACCAGGTACGACACTGTGACACCATAGACAGGGCGGAGATGGCGAAGGTCGTCGAACGCCAAGCAAACGCCGCAGAAGCGCTGGACCATCACGTCCATCGAGAACGGCAGGTACTTGGCGTCGGCGAGTTCATTTTGCACTTGGTCGAATCTGTCCACAGCATCGCGATGTTGTGCACGCCACTCAAACAACTTGGCGCTTTCGGCAAAGATCGTGTCCTCGCTCTTGGCAGTGGCCAACACGGCCAAGCACTGGTCTTCGAAGCGCTTGGCTTCAAAGTCAAAGTCCACGGCGGACAAGCGCAGCTCTTTCCAGTGGTGCGCCGTGTGCTTGGACGAATTGCACACAAATTCCGCTCGAAACAAGTCGACGCACACCTGCGGCGTCATTTCCACGTGAATGCAGTGCACCAGCGACGCAAATAGGGGCAAACTGGCGGCGTTCACGTCGGTCGTGAACAAGTACAACGAACTCAACGCAGGAAACTCGATCAATGTGTCTTGGATAGCCAGGACATTCGGCTTGGACGCGCCATGCAGCGCCACGTGCCGACGGGCGAGTAGCAGCGGCAACGTCACCGACTTGACGATGTGGTCGATGGAGGGAAATACCACGGGGCGCAGTTCAAACGCAGCGTGAAACATGTCAGCTTCGACGGCGGCCACGTTGTCCAGGGTGGGCCACAGCACGAGAGGCGTCTTGCTCTCGCTCATATCCCTCGACATGATCCAGTTGAACGCAATGCGGTGCGGATCAATTACCAGCGGCACGAGTTCCCCCGACGAAAGAAATGCGGCGTTCTCCCTGCAAACCATGTCGTCCGGCACCCCCTGTGCGAGCCATCGTTGCATATGCATCGGTTCCACGAGCAAATCGCTCACTGCGTGGTGCGGGGAGTGCAACAGCAGCCCATCGGACGTGAATTGATTTAACCGACGCAGGGCTTTCATCCACTGGAGCAACAGCTGCCGCCGTCCGAACGCGGTCAAGTGGCTTCCGTACATGAGCAGGCCAGTGGACACCAAGAGGTCCCCCGCCAATCGATCCGTCGATTCCATGAGATCGTCATATGTGAGTTTCCACTTCTTGACAAAGCCTCCCATGGCAGCCAGCACGACCTCGGCCTTTTCAATTGCCGTGGAATGGTCCGATAGCTTCGAGGCCAAGTCGCGGACTTGCGCCTCGGCTTCTTCCCGGGACGATTTCGTCTGCTCCATAGCGGCAGTTTGCTCCCGTAACGTTCGATGCAGGGCGTCGCATCGAGCCGCACATGATTTCAACGAACTGCGCTCAATGTCCAAATGGGTTTCCTGAGGCTCGAGCAGTACGATCGTTTGCCGGTAGTTGATCATGGCTCGCACCCACGCGCACAAGACACTGGCAACTGCGTGCGTGGCTCCCAACACTGCGGGGATAAACTCTGGGGATTCATAAATCGGTGTCAGAGGTCCAAGGACGTTATCGGGGAGAACGCTGGCAACCTCCGTGCCATATGCTTGAAATGTCGTCAACGTCATCGGATCTTGCAACTACCATCGCCCACATGTTATTAAGTAAATAATATCCTACGGTGTCGATGAAACATTGTGCTCTCATTCGTACCAAAGCTATAGTGGGGATCGAGTAGTCCATCATGCGTGTGTTCTCATCGCGCTCGTCCGACACTTCCACAGGGTCCACTTGAAGCAGCCGACCCAAACACTCGTACAAGTGCTTGACAATCATTGGTAACGGTGTCACAAGGATGAAATCGCCGATGTCGTTCATGGTCACCGCCCGCAATGCCCCCCGAGCGTCCACGAACGCATCAGTCGCGGCCTTGAGCGTGACGTCGTGTCGGCCTTGCTCGACTGCGAGCCGACTCTCAATGTCTTGTCGGATGAGCTCTTCCGCCTCCACCTTGCGCTGCGTGAGAAGAATCGCTTGAGTGTCCGTGTGCATGCCAACGTTGATCGTCTTGGACACTTGGTGCATGTGATGAATGGCCGGGTGGAGGTCACTGACTGTCGTCGACACTTTGTTCGCCAGTTTTTCCACGTATCGAATCGTGGCTAGCGCAGTCGACAGCTTCGCCTTGCGGGTTTCCAGCGCTAGCGTGTGGTCGGCCCACTGTCGCGCAAACGCCACGATGTGCGCGAGCACCCTGGACGGTGTGATGGGGCACGTCCGGGTCTCCATTGGCTGGGCCACCCGATGCAAATGCAGGCACAGCCCGCCATACTTCGTCACTTGGCCGTCCGTCAAGTCTGACGCGGCGAGGCGCCGGCGGGCGATGGCCATGAACGTGTCGTCGGGCCACATGTCCATGTAATGAACGCGACATCGCCGCAGGAGGTGATCGTGCTGGGTCAAAGCCGCTTGGAGGCCCGATGGATTCGTGGCCGTCGTGAGCACGACAACCACCTTGAGGAGGTGCTGGATACGATGGATGCAAAACGTTTCAACCGCGAGGGGGTTTTCCAAGAACACGCTTTGGTCCTTGGCATTTTCTCGAAGAGATGGCCCGAGCGCTTCAATGTCCTTTTGGAACAGAAATTCTGGCACGACGTTGCCGTTCACAAAGCTGCTCATGTCTTCGAGGCATTCCGGTCGATCCAACAACGCATCCTTTACGATCAACACCATGGGTTTGTTGTCTGACACGACTTTGATCAACACTTCGTTCAGCGCCGCCCGCCACTGGGCGTATGTCTTCAAGTTTGGCGCTTGGAGGTTCAAATACATGACGTTGACCCCGAGAACCGCCGCGGCGAGTCGCGCCAACGAGCTCTTCCCAGTACCCGGTCGGCCAAGAAGCAGAACGTGGTCGCTGCACACGGCGCTGGTGGGCGGCGCGTAGTCCGTCAGAAGGCGGTGCAGCCGAAGCACATGTTCCATGGCATATGTCGTGGACACGTCCACGTCCAAGTGGAGTCCGTTGGGCCGCGCGGGGGTGTCTGTGAGTTTCGCTAGCTCGTCAACGACTTGACCCTCAAACGCCATCACGTCGGATACTTCGACGTAGTGCTGTCGGTCCGCGACGTCGGTGAAGCACAGCCGTTGAAAGTTGGCGTACATGTGCGACGACAGTGGCTGTGCGGCATGGGGTTGCTGAGGTAGTTGCTGGGGAGGGGGACCGCCCTGGAGGTTGGTCACGTTGAGTTTGTCGATGCTGCCGTGATTGGCTCGACTGTTGCGCCTCGTCATGGCTGGAGATGGCTGTCCAATATCTTTCGAGTTTGGGAAAAAGCCGGCCACGCTGATACTGTTGCTCACTGTCGTGGGAAACAACGCCTCCATCGTAACTCCAAACGTGCCGACGCAAATGTCTCGAAGGAAGGAGAAGAACGCCATCGAATCCGCGGCGGACACGAGTCTATCGTGAAAATGGCGCGTCGCTTCGTGGCACCACAGCCGCACGATGGGAGACTTGTCACTGCTCACGGTGGTCGCCGGGCAGTCACGACTGACCAGATGCACAATATGCACTAGGTCCGTCAGTCCAAACAAATAATGTGGGCACTTGGGTGACGTTCGGAATTTGTCTGCGCAGGTGTAGTACAAGCGTATAGTGGCTTTGACGAGCCCGGTGGCCATTTGGGTGTAGTCCATCGCGAGGTTTCTGGACTGCGCGAGCCAGGTCGTGATGCCCGTCAACACCTTGGTCATATCTGCATCCAAGACGGACGTCATTCCAACGGGGGTAAACTTGGCCCCCAGTCGGCCATTGATGTGATGGGGAAGCGATGGTCGCAAAGTCAAGGTTGCAACGCACGAGAGTCCCGTGACAAAGCAATCAGCGTCGGTTTTGGGCTCAAAAATAGCTTGAGCATCGAGTAAATGGCGAAGACATTCCAGCGTCGAGCTCTGGTCGGAAGGGGTCGCCTTAGGGGGAATGGGTAAACCGACATCGTCCAGTAAAAGCACATACGTCTTGTTAGCCGGGGCGGACAGGATGTTCTTCCTCGACCGTTCCATGTGGTTTTCAAAGCCGTCGAGCAAGTGCGACGGCATGAGCCACGAGTTGAACTTGTACGTGAGGAACAATAACGACGACGGTGGCGGTGGCGCGAGAGACACCTTGGCTGGATTTTCCCACGACCCAGGGGTCGCTGGCGGGGGCGGTGAGTTCATTTGAAGTTCCTGCATGGCTTTGGTTCGAATGGCGGCTTGCGACCGAAACACATCCACGACCGCCGACTTACCACTGTCACGAGGGCCGACGAGAAGCACGTGGTTGTGGGGGCTGCGATTCTGGGTCAACACGTCGAGAAAGTACGCTGCACACGCCGTGTTGGGCGTAGGAATAAACAGATCCGAGATGCGGTGGACAAGCGGAGGGGGCGTGTAGAAATGGTTGGGGTAGAACTCAGCCCAGAGTTCCCACTTGAGGCCCCATTCGGCGCTCAACCCGTACGAGTACACAAGCTCCCCCGAGCGAAACGCTGGATAAAACATGTTGAATTTCTTCGAGTTGACAGTCAAGTGGCGCGACGTGGTTGCTGCTTGGGAGGTCGCGGCGGACGGCGTTGCCGACGTGGCTTCCCCGGCCAAAGACCGCAGAAACGTGTCGAACTTGACGCGCTCGTCGTGGACTGTCGTGTGACCCACCCCCCACACCAGCGACTGCAGAAAGATGCACTGCGCAATCGTGTAGTTTTGCTTGGCGGTCATGGAACTCATCTTGGGATGCGTGGCTCGGAAAGCACCGTCCATGAGCGACAGCAACGCGTTGACGCGGGCGACATCGGACTGAGGCATCGTCGGCTGGAAGTGAATGCGTACAAACTCCAGCGCGGGTTCGATCATGTCGAGGGTAGCGTCCAGCGCTTCCTTGATGTCGTCGATGGCCTCGAGGTATTCTGGCAATCGTTCGATCCATCCTGCATACAGCGTACGCCACGTCACCACTCCCTGGCCGACGTATACGATGGCGCAACGAGACACCATCGACGGCGAGGCTGACCCGGCGTCAGAAGACTCGAAAATGAGGCGGGCTTGGGGAGGCAGGGGAATAGCTTCCCCAGTCACGACCAACAGCTGTGCCGTATCGTCTAACAACGTGTTGAACCCGTCGGCCCAAAAAGGATCCACATCTCCGTCCAGGACAAGCCACGACCGTGCGGCTGCAGTATGCGGGGGCGGAGTGGCTGTGGATGCGTCCCCTTGTCCGTTTAGTTTGCGTAGGAATTGAGTCAAAATGCCGTCTTGGAACGTCTTGGTGGTTGATGCCATCGACCCGTAGAGTTGTCCGAGGGTAATGCTTCGAGGGGCAATGACTTGAATGGCAGACGACAAGTCGGCGGCATCTCGTGGGGTGGTGCGCCGACTAAATGCATGGATGCGTTCGTCGAGAACTTTGTATACTTGACCCAAGATCTGGTACAAGGCTGTTTTGCCACAATTCGGCGCGCCAAGAAGCAACACACCCGAGTGGTTTCGCAGCGCGTCGTGCAGTTGGTTCAATTTGGTCTCGAGGGCTGGCGAGCACACGAATTCCTTGTGGGCGACGGCCAGCTTGACGGCGTCCATGGAAAGCGGAACGTCTGTTTTCAACGAATCCATCGAAACATGACGCAACATGTCTTTGATAAGGCCATTGAATTCGAAAAGCGCGGATTCTGGGATCTGGCTACGAAGGACCTCCGCCATAACGTGGGTCACAACCAGCTCCTCGAGGGTGACTTTTTCTGGACGCAGCGCGCCCGTGTGTTCTTGGGCCAAGATCAGCTTCGCCCTCTTCACAATCGTGTGGACGTTGCGAAGGCAATTCAGATTGAGTCGAGACGTGGCGTCGACCCCCCCGATAGTACCCTCCGCCATCGTGAGAGTGTATTCCACGAGTTGGCCAAGCCGTGGCGGGTTGCTGAAGCCCCCAACGAAGAACAGGACTTGGGCAACATGTCTCAAGCTGGGTGCCACGACCACCACCGGACGGAAGAGCCCTTTGAAGAAAATGGGCAAGTGGGGCTTGGCGTCGCTCGGTTGGAACGTGGCCATGATGTGCCCGCCGCGTTTTAGGCGCAGTTTGACCCCTTGCAGAACCAACGACGCTTCCCGAACATGGTTTGCTTCCTGAATTTTTTGGATCGATTCCATCACGACCCCCACGTGGTGGAACACAATATTCTGCACGTCATCTAAGCAGAACCATGCACCACAAGACGCGACGCCCTTCAACAGCCGTGTGAGCTCGTCCACGCTGCTCGTGACCACACACGAGAAGAGCACGAACAACTTGGCACACGACGTCGCCAACGACCGAAACAGCGACGTCTTGCCGGCCCCCGCCGACCCCTTTAGAATTGTGCCGCGGGCCATCGAAAACGCGCTGAACAATACCCGGGCACATTTCAAGGTATTGGGAAGCATGACGAGGGCGGCGCGGTTGCCGACGTATTCGTAGCCGTACGGAATGCTGGATTTGATCAGCTTCAAGTGCAAATTGCCGTCGTTCCAGGCATACCGCAGCTGTGACTGCCACGCAAACCCGTCCGAGTCTGTCACGCGTTGCTCTATCAAGTCTGCCGTGACATCCCGCGCATGAAGCATCTGCGTGATGAGATTCGTGAGGACGTTGATGCGACTGGCAGCAACGAGGCTGGCGTCGGACAATTCCGCCACCAGCTCGTACATGCGACCGTCAATCTCGTTGGCCAAGTATGCTTCCAGTTTGGCTTGGACGGTCGTCGGCGTCGAGGACGGATTGTTGGCCGTGTCCATTTGCAGCATAGGATCGGACGACTGCCCAACTACCGACGGATCTTGCATGATTTTCTCGATGTGCATGCCCCACATGTAGTGCTCGACGCTTAGCACCATTTGTTCCGGCCAACACGACGTCCACTTCCGAAAATCCTTTTTCCCATAGTCGTTCAACGCGTTTCGAACCATGACTTGCACCGCCGTTTGCAGCTGCAGCTCCAACCGCCCGAGCCACGCATCCGTGGATACCTTGTCAGTTGCCACGACCTGGCAAAGCTGCATGGGCTCTTCAAACGTGCTGACCACGTGCGTGACTTCACGAGACCCATTCATTTCAACACGACCAACCCCTGGAAAGAGTCGGCCGAGGAATGTTATGGGGGCCTTGGACGTGGATGTTGGACGAGTATGAAGCGCGGTGGGCGATACCGACAAGGCCGCAATCAATTCTGCATTCGATAGAAAGTAAAACCGGGAAAACAGCGCCCGTTTCGCCTCCAGACACACGGTCAGTCCTTCGAGAATCGCGTCAAGAAGCACGAGGCACTCTCGAAGGCGTTCGGTGGCCTTGTCGATTTGAATGGCTGCCAGACAAAGGGGCCGCGCGACCACGGCGCTAATGATGCTGCGCCAGTGGCCATCGACGATCGTAAACTTCTTGGCTTCGTTGGACGCTTTGTCTAGAATCGCGTGCACCGTGTCTGCCGCAGAAAACAGCGGCTCCATCTTTCGCCAAAAGTTCCCCGTCTGCCACAACAGGTCGGTAATGTCGCGCAACTTGAGCAAGCTTCGTTCCCATGCGATCGCTCGGCCAAAGAACGGCTTGCGGTACTGCGAGCACCGGATCGTTTGGGTTTTGACGATGTGGTCGTCCAATTTGATGTGGATGTCGTCGACCACGCTCTCGCCCAATACAAACGTGTCGGACGCCACCACAAACTTGTACTCCATGTGCAGCCACTCTTCCGACATCGTGTCTAACGACCGCTCAATGTCGGCTTCGTTGGTTGCGGCCTCGGAGATGTCGAGCAGCTTGTGAACGCTGTCTTGGACGCCCAGGTCCAGCAACCGCTGCAGCGTGATGTGCTCGGTGGGGTCGACGATGAACCCGACTGTCTCGGCAATCTCTGTCCAGTGTCGGTCGCGCAGGCTCGTGTTGCCCATCACTGAGATGATCCCAATCGAGTCTTTGAACTCAAAGATCTGCTTCTTCAGTGTTTCCGCCGCGCCGACGGCCGCCGGGGACGTCGACGCCAGCTGTTTGGTCGCGTTGGTCAACGTGGTGGTCATGCCATGCACGGTCTTTTCCGTGCCCTACACATTACACGTCAAATCGAGACTCCTTGATGCCTTTTTTCGTTGAAAGGTAGTAGTAAGTAGTACCTTGGCGTCCAGCTCAAAGATGTTGCCCCGCATCCACTTGACGCTAGACTCTCGAAAGTCGCGCGCCGTGCGCCACAGTTGCTCGTACGGCTCGAGGGTTTCGCAAATGTAGTCGAGCTGCATAAAGTCTGTCTGGACCCATCCAAGCTTGGCCTCTTCCTCGGCAATGATGTTGATCGTGTTCCGCGCCTGCGTGATCGCGTCGCGGACTTTACCCAACTGGACCACGTACGTCGTGGCGTGCCGGAGGTCGCTTTTTTTCTGGAACGAATTCACTTCGGCCTCGAGCTCCTCCAGTTCCGCTTGGAAGCGCGACCGCTTGGCAATGAACGCCGTTTCGATGCGCGACCGCTCGTGCTGCAGGGAAAAGTCGCCATCCCGCAGAATTTTCTCAATCTGGTGCTTCCACGTGAACGTTTTCGAGATGGACGCGAGTAATTCGGACGACACGGACAACCCCACGATTGCAGGACACTGCTGCACGACCGTGCACTAACGACATCGATTTAGAAGGGTTGCTAACGTGTAGAGTGTTGTGTTGCAGTACTGAGTACCTTTTTAAAGAGAAATTGCAGCCGTTGCTTGACGTTGTCGACGTTGTCGTACAACAGGAGTAATTCGTGGTTGCGCAGTTTTGAAATGTACGCCTACAAGTGAGTCTATTAGTGTGAAGATCGATCCCCCATCATTTAACGTTCGATGGATTCAAACCTCCGACTCGACGAGCTCGTGCAAGTCGATGGGCTTGCGCGCCAGCCGACCCGCAATGAGCTTGAATTGCTGCCGAATGTCTCGGTTTAGTCGCAGCGTCGTGTCTGAAAACGCATGAAACAGCTGATGAATAAAGTGCGACGCTTTCTGGAGCAGCCCCGCGTTGAGTTGGGTGCAATCGATATGGAACAGATCCAAACCGTTACTGGACTCTGTATGATCCTTTTCATTGGCGATTTGACATGCAAATTGGATGAACTTTTGCACTTCGTGCGTGTACGAAGGAATGTCATGGGTTTGCGCGATGAAATGCTCCAGTGGCAAGTCGCCGGCCGCGACCACCTACTCACGCAGTTGGTATGGTTTTTTAATAGTGGCATTGCAGTAGTACCGTATACTTGGAATACTTGGTTCGCAGGGCTTGGGCATGGGCCATGTTGTCTTGTAGAATGGACCGGATAGCGTCGGCAGCCCCCACGACTTCCTCTTCGTGCAGCCCCACGGCCCACAGAAACGGCGACCCCCCCAGGATAATGGACGGCTCAAACTTGGTCTCCACGCGATCGATGTGCGTGACGCAGCTGGGGATGTTGTACAAAATGTTCATCAGCGACAACTGCACGTCTTCCAGCGCCATGTCAAACTACCCACATCAAACATCTCAGCCACAAACCAACGGCGGGTGGGTGGACACGAATGAACACGTACCCGGATCTTGGTTTGGTCGAGCACGAGCGACAGCAGCAAGCCCTGTGTCGACTGCTCTTTTTTGTCAAGAGCGTACGCTTTGAAGAACGCCACGTACGCGTCGATGGACCGGACGACGAGGCGGCGCAGCTGCAGCGACATGAGGGTGGCGATGCAGTCAAAGTAATGCTTGGGGTTCAACAGCGCCGACTCGAGCACTTCGTCGTTCTTGGCGGCGGTGAGGATTCGCTTGGCCTTTGCAAACCACTTGTCCATGAGCGTCCGCTTCACGGTGGCGGCGTGGGCCATCTGCCGCTTCTCAAACGCGCGAATGTCAATCGGTGCCAGCTGCTGCGCCATCTCGGTGGACGTCGGCACGTCCACCAAAAGCAAGTCGTCAAAGTCCCCCCACATGTAGTGCAATGCCATTAAGTGCGTGTCGATGAGCATGAGAAACTGCTTCACGTGGCCTTCCGCACGTGTCTTGCGCTCCTTCCACCCCGGCGTGACACTGATGAGCGTGGCGTGGGTCTGCCCCCACTTCCACTTGTCGTGCGCTTGGAACTCCAATGGCACCCCCCCTGGAATCCCCAGACGCACTTGCGTGACGTGGCGCAACAGCAAGTAGTCCAGAATCGCCTTCTTGATGCTGTACGTGTAGCACTGCAACGTTTCGGCAAACATACTCGCCAAAAGCACGTCCTTTCGACGACTTTGCACTTTGTTCACGGCTCGCGCAATCAACGCTTGGATGTGCTCGGTCCACGTCGGGTTCATTGGCACAATGTCGCTGTCGTCAATGATTTTATCCAGGTAGTGCAAGTACCGCTCGACCACTTCAACCGGGGACAGCGATGGAGGCTGCGACGACGTTCGAGCCGATTTCTCGCCGTCCAACGACCGGGTGCGGGACAACGTCAGCACTACCCCGTCTGCCGCGTACACTGGTTTTCCAGACGTAGTGACCAGCGGAAGCTCCGCGCCTTTGTCGTGAACCGGGGAAGGTGGTCGCAACGTGACAAAATGCTCCTGGACTCGACTGGACTCGTCGTCGATAAAGATGAGCCCGTGGGCGGCGTGGTGGTTCTTTCGAATGACCAGGTGGCTGGCCGATAGACTGTAGTTGACGCCGATGCGTTCAGACGACGTCAGTTTGTTGACTACGTCGACTTGTTCGACGCCCAGCGTGCGGCAAAATGGATCCAAAAGTGGCGGGTACTTGGCGTCCAGCTGCTTGACCGTGTCCATCCGGTCTCTTTGGTTCGGGTTCAAGTTCCACGGCATGATTTCCGTCGTCGCCAAGACGGTCGTGGGCAGCTCGTCCGAGCGCGAGAGGAACTTTTGACGAAGCACCAAGCGAGGGCTTGTGGGTCTCACGTCCTTGTTGTGGGCGATGCGAGGCTTTCGAGGGCTAGCGTCCTTGTCAATCAGGGACGTGGTCGGCGACGACGGCTTGGTGGGGACCAACGAACTCGGACCTTTGTGCCCCGTGGGTACAATATACGACGAGAACGTCTTGGAACTCGCCATGAGGGACCTGCAACACATATCCATGAGGCGTGATGTGTATGACCATGATGCATCGCACCTGGGGTTGGCCGCGGGCTTTTGCGGTGTTGGCTCAGCTCCTCGGACTTCCGACTCCATTTGGACCTGCGCAAACGACGTGGAATTAAGGAATTGTTAGCTACAGAAGGAAATGAATGGCGTGACGTACAGGTTGTTTTTGAGTCATGTGGCCGTCTAGAAACCGATGCTTGCACGACACAACGCCGACGCCGAGGCTGAGCTCAACCTGCGGCTGGGTGCGCATGCGGTCGCCGATGTTTTCGACAATGTGCTCGAGACACGACTTTGCAGCGTACTCGTCAATGTTGCAATGAAGGGCAACGTCGCGGAATTCCAGCGTGTGGGACATGGGGGCGAGGGCGCTGTCGTCAGTGAAAAGCCCATACTTTTTGGCAAATATAGGGTTGGCCACTGGGTCAAGGACATTAGCCATCAAACAACTAACATCGATAAGGCTTGCATATGTAGAGTACCAAAGTGGGGTATGCGAATGTTGTGGGAATGTGCACCGACAGTGACCGTGCCAAAGCCAGGAATCGTGGCTGGTTGGTCCATCTCCACCTGTGATATAACGAAATAAAGTACATACTCAGCCAACGACAGATGCGCACCTTTTCAATCACCCAGTGGCATACAAACGTCCACACGTGCATGAGCTGGTCGGCCGTGGGCAGCGACACATGCAAGAGGCTTCTGGGGGTCGCCGCCGCCATGCCGCTACCACCGCGATTCATCATGCGCGACGACGACGACAACGAGACCGCGGGCTTGCTAGGTGTGGCCAGAATTGGGTTCGAATCCCCTGCTTGCACATTGGCTCGAATCATCGGGAGTCGCACCGTTCGATCCATGGCATGTATGTCCTTGGTCACGGCAAAATACAAAAGCAATAAAAACAATTGCGCCCCTTCGCAACCCAAACACGAAACCGTCGTCAGTTACACTTTGGGCTTGTCCTCGTCCATCTACAGTACTTGTGTCATGCACTTTTGTCTCCTTCCTGGCGAACGGCAAACTCGGGCAAGTTCGTCCTAGCGCGAGAACAAGGTCACTGACTGCATCTTGCAGTGGGCAGTCAGACCCCCATGACTTAGGTCAACTTGGCCTAAGACCTTGCCCACGAACTCAGACAAAAGGACAGTAGTAGTTTCATGTGTGTGATTATGTCGACTTTATTGCAAGTATCCTTCGCTGGATTCGGCCAGGGCTTTGGCGGAGCGTTTGGCGTCGTTAAATAGCGCGTTGATCTCGTCCACGTCGTCCACGACAATGTCCGATCGCCCTTGCGTCTCGGCCAGAATGCGCGCTGGCGTCAGTAGCTGCACGGCATAACGCAGCGACGTCGTGGCGCCGATCTCGCCCATGCGGGTCAACGCTCCTTCGTGCAAGTTGATGCTCTACAACAAACACACTCTCGTTAACAGTGGCCATTTGGAGAGAGTCGCATGTGGCGGCAACGTTCGTACCTCGGCTTCGGCACGGATGTTGATGATTTGAACCATCTCTTCGACGGAATACGGCATGGTTCGAATGATCAGCATACGATCCAGCAAATCCAACGGGATGCCATGAGGGGACGAAATTTCCGTACCACTGCCACCACCGTCAACACAATATGCTTACGAGTAGGAGGAACAAGTTGGGGGGACTGTACCGAACGGTGCACACCCCTCGGTTGGTGGCAAAGATCACGATGGGTGCCAACGTCGACTCCAACGCCCGGTTCAAGTACGTGAAGCATTCAATGTCGAGCATGTGCACCTACCCGCCAGCCATCCATCCATTCGACCTTAGTTTGAACGCTTGGTCGTGGCCATGAGTATAATAAAATGATGGTCTTTACCTCGTCAACAAACAACACTCCGGGAATCAATTCGGCCACGCCTTGGTCAATGTATCGGTTCACGACCTTGTTGATTTCCGAGCGCAGTTTCTCTGTGATTTCCGTCTTTTTGGACTTCATCATGTTGCCCATCATGCTCATAATGTCCTGGCCGCCTTGCGGCTTGGCGTTGGCAATGTCCAGGTCATGCAGCGTCACGTCTTGGATGATTTCCTTCTTCTTGTGGACGTCCCCCTTTGGCATGGGCACGTACTCGTCGGCTTCGAGGTCGTACTCGGTGGCATACCTACAACAAACATGTTAATCCATGCCCATGGAATGTCGACGTCAGCCAGGTACGCACGCATCGGAGCGACCCACGCGCTTGACGCTGCCGCTGTTGGCTTCAATGTAGATGACGTCACCGCAAGACACCTTTTCCTTTTGGAGACCTTCGTAGATGCTCGGATCCAAGCGCAGTTGCTTGGCCCCTAGACGAGCTGTAGTCAGAATATGGAGAATGATGAAGGACGGACCTTTGGTGGTTTTGAGGCCGAGAATAACATGGGAAATGGTCTTGCCGTAGCCGCCCAAGGGGTTCTCCGATTCTTCCGGAGTGATTTCCGTGACTTCACCCTCGTACACTTCTTTGTTTTCCTTGATGCGCAACCCAATGGCTCGTCGGAAGTTCTCCATGAGAATCTCTGTCTTCTTCACCTCCGACGAGTACACTTCGGAGCCCACCATGGGACAAAACGGTACTTTGGGGCCCAATTCTTGGGACACGCCCAGCGCCAACGCCGTTTTCCCCGTCCCTGGAGCTCCTGCCAACAACAGTGCGCGACCAGCCATCTTCTTGGACCGGATCAGTTCTACGACAATTCCCGCTGCTTCACGGGCCTTTTCTTGGCCGACCAAGCCGGAACCGATCGGAAGCGCCGACCCGTCAACGTCCAAACCCAAGCCTTTCACGTGCGTGTGAACAGCGACCCGCTGGGTCTTGATCGTGCTTACAACCTCTTCAATCTAGAAGAACACAAAGTTAAAGCAGGGCCATAGTGGTTCCATGAGCAAGCCTTGGGAACGCCAGTGGTCGACGTACCTTCATCGCGTACTTAGGTACTTGTGGTGTGCGACCTCCTTTCGAAAGCTCTATTTTGTTGGGCTGGTGATTGGACAGATAAACTCCCTGTTGATTGGTTAAAAATAACTCGGATCGTTGTTTTATTGGTCCAATTACCTAAGATCTTGCAGATCTTTCTCGAACCGTCAGCCAACCGAAATCGCGTGTAAACGCACACTATTTGAAGTTAATCGAAGACGACGAAACTCGCAATATCTGATAATATCTGATATTATTGCCAAAATTTGGACTTTGTGCTTTATCGCCAAATCAATCGATCTGTTCTTCATACTGACTTTTGTATGTAAGATCGTCAAGTCAAATGTCACACTATTAACAGTTTCAGTCACACACTAATGCGATGTTTATTTGGTCGAATAGTGGATGTGATTGGCCACGTGATTTGGGTTTTGATTGGCCAATCGATGATCGCCATTGATGTGCCGATTGTAAAACGAAACCTGGAAGACATGTTGCCTGTTATGCCACTTGCGTAGCAGCACTAGATGACACAATTGGACTGGTAGGAGCTGTGTGCTGCAAACAGAATGCGCCTCGTCGAACGACCTTGCCGCACCCGTCGACAACGCACCGCTTGCCGCCGCCATGGGTGACGCAGTAGCCTTCGCCTCGATCTTTTCGCATGCAGCCGTGATTGATGCACCTGCGCACCCCCCCGTGCTTATGACATAACCCATGTCTCTGGATTGTTTTCATGCACTTGGATACTTTGCACGTGCGAGGCGGTTTTCTCATGTCATCGGGATCGTCGTGACTTGTCGGGGCAGATATCTGCGGCGGTAGAGACACCAACGACGATGACGGAAGGTACATCCGGTGACATTGTTCAGGGAGTTGCGTGTGATGGTGCCGCAGGTGGGGCAATGCAAATGGCAATGCAAATTCAGCATGTCGAGATATGCCACCGACTTGCCGTGGTAGCTCGCCTTGCCCATCGTAGTACACGGCAGGCGAGCGATTACGAGTGCTTTGTGATTCGTAGATCCAGGGATGTTCTTGACTGCACTGAAATTGGGCCGAATGATTGTTGATGTGATGGAAGAAAGCACGATCAGACGACATAGTCGTAGGTTGGACACAGTCGTGTGTTGGGGTGCGGAGGGGGTAAACATAATGTGGTGCTTGCGAGGAGTTGTCTTGAGTGTCCGACTGGAGGACCCGATCTTCTGTGTGTGGTGCCCAATCGTCTGCTGAGTTGTTCGAGTTCACGAGTTGTCGATATGGCGGTACGTGGGCAAACTTGGGAGGAGCGACGACGAGGTCAGGGGTCACAGGCAGACTTGGACGGACAGGAGTTTGTGCAATCAAATGCAACGGATGGTGTTGATGATGTCGTCGTGCAACGGGCGAGTGTAGTAGTTCGTTCAGAATGTGCACGTCACCTGGGGTGATGGACAGTGGCTGCGGTGCCCTCGCCATGGACGCTGCTCCTTGCAAACTCGTCATTCAGTGAAACTGCTTATGTAAGTGCGACCTTTGGCGAGCCAATCAGAGGAGGCGGATCGGATTTCGTCGAAAACAATGTCCAGGATAAGTCGAGAATGGACCCATTGAGCGAAAACTATATACACGTCGTGACTGCCTTCGTCATTACCACATTAAGTGGGCGTGGTAATTAGCTTGGCCATCCCATCCTTCCAACTGCTTCAAGTTGACTTGTGGGGTCTCGGTGTCGGCGCCATGCTTTCCAGACAGTCCAAGGCCATAGTCTATCGCCCTCTGAAAGGATTGCTTCGCCAAGTCGTACTTGCGCATGTGCATGTAGCACACACCCATATTATTGAGGAGGTGGGTGCTCCCAGGGAACTGGCGCAATTCCAAGTCGTATAATGCGCATCCACGCTCGTACCGACCAAGAAACATGAGCAGTCTCGCTTCCTGCAGCTTTGCTTTGAGGCCAGTGCGGGGCGTGTGCACGAGTGAGCGTTCCCAGTAGGGTGCACTCTCAGCGACGCGACCAACTTTGGCATAATAGTCTGCCAAATGATCCAACGCCCGCCAATCCGAAGGGTCATGCCTACGAGCATACTTAGGTGTAAAAGTTGTCGACTCGTTTTTACAATCAAACACGTAGTTACTGAATGTTGTGAAGCCAAAGCACTTCGTCGTTTCGCCACGAGTTTACTTGATTGGCACTAAGCATGGCAAGCACCATGGCCACGATTGCAAACCACGCCAAGGACATCCTGGCAGACTGGATGCCATGGGCAATACACGCTCCAAGCACTGGAATGAACACGACCGTTGGAAAGTAGGCGTATCGATCTGCCGTGAGTGTGATGATTCCATGCTGAACCAACCCACACACGGGTAGGAACATCACGACATAGTACACCCACGCGGCCAACATGCCAGGGTGTGTCGAGACTGCACAGACACACCCTACATACATCATATCTTGATTAGCAAGGAGCATTGAAAACACGTACTGCATACACATTGTAATCCCGACGCAGGACGCCACGGATAAGAGACTCGCGGCGTTGTTTGGGATGTTCATGTCGCCAGGGCGGAGTTGATAATGAGCTCTTAACTCGGTGGGCCACAACCACATTTGCAATGCGCAAGTCAGCATGACGAACACCTTGACCAGTCGTTCGTGGAAAGGAATGTGCAGTGGGTCTGCCTCCCACGAATCCCCGCCTTGGTTGGACATGACCATCGTCCAAATAGCCATTAGCCCCACAATGCCAAAGCCAGCGAACGCCTGAAGGAATTGCAGAACGAGAGATCGAAATGTCAACTTGTTGGAGTCGATCTTAACGATGTGCACCAATACATCGATCAACACCAGCCCCACAGGCGTGAGAACCGCCACACTCTTGCTTAGAACCGCACAACCGTACAGCACTATATTGGAATGTCACAATCGGTATTGATAGTATTGACCTACCTGTAGGCATAACGTGGCGAGCCAGCCCCGTATTGCCACTGGTCCTGTTGACAACATGAACGTAAAGGCATGAGCTTGTGAAGAATTGTGCCAGCGTGTATGGTTGGGCAGATGGCCACGCGACGACTTCAACATTGAGAGGGTGGATACCGTAGAGGACGGCGCTGATTGTGCATCCCACCGACATGGACGTCGTGTCGAAGGATTTTGTTGTGAATGCCAGCAAGCGGATGGAGGTTGCCCGGAGAATCAAGCACGATACAACATGTAGCATGAGCGAGACAAGGCGAACCGCTTGGGAGTTTAATCCACACGCTGCAAACACAATGGCTTTGAGAAAATGGGCCAACGGCTCGTAGACTCCGATACGGACTTCTGCAAGCATCGCGCGGACGTGGTGCCAATCCAGGTGGCGAATGGCGCCGTTCTGGGCAAAGTTAACATCATCGTCCCAGCACACAATGAAGTCCCAATTCCCAAGGAGCAGAGGCGTCGCATATACAGTAGCACAAACCCCAGCGACACATGCGACTGTCCACTCCGCCTTCCATTGCATCTTGATTTTTGCGATCCATGTCAAGCAGATTCACAGTATTTCATGGTTGCTAGTTACATTTCCTAGAAACACTATTTACTGTTAATATCGACAGTCGAGTTGTATTTACTGTTAGTGGAGCATGTAACTGTTGTGGCCATGGTGGTTATAACGGGTTGAACCGACGCTTGGAGTTGTGCCTGTTGCAAAGAACGAAAGCGCCGCGAATTCAACGTCACCATGGACGTACGCAGTCCCAATCGGAGACTGCGGATCGTCGTGGACAACCCAGACAAGAAGGAGAAACCCCCGACTCCCAAGAACATGTACTCGCTGGTCCTTGACACCAAGTACGACCTTCAGTTTGTCGACCCAAAGGAAGAAAAGCAACCGGCAACACCTACTGCACCTCCGAGTTCGCTCGGGTTTTCGTCTCCACACCCCAAGACCTCACTAAAAGGCGCGCGATCACCCAAGAAAATCCCAGAAATTTCCCTTCTCAAGAGTCCTCCCAAGGACAAGAAGGTCGGCAAGAAGCCAGTCGACACTTCTGGCAATGCCAACGCTGCTCCAGTTCCAACATCCGTTGTGTCTGCAGCTTCTCCTTCCAAGAAGACAACGTCGTCGTTGGAGTTCCTCCGAAAGTCTCTGGTCATGGACGTTCCAGAACCGACAAGCGACGACGTCCGCTCTCCGTCAAAGCCAGACACATTGCATCCTTCAGCATCCTCACACCCTTCCGTCCCGTCGCCACATGGAACTCTTGACGGAACCACTGACGAAGGCCTCATTCGCGCTGCGGGGCTGCACACGGGCGAGGACGCGATCTCGTTCTTTGCACGCAACGGTTCTAACAGCCAAATCAAGTTTGTGCACTTGAACCGAGCGGAATCGGCGTTGCTGTTCCGGCCGTACGATCTCACGGTCGTGCTGCCTGGCGACGCGCAGGCCGAGCACTTCACCATGTCGGCCAGTGGTCTCGTGCACATCCAACCGGGGTCGCCGTCCGAGTTCATCGCGCTGGCAGAGTGGATGCGCCAGTCAACGCTGTTCAACGTGCTCACGAACTTTCGCTTCTACAAGTACTACCTCGTGAACAAAGCGTTCATGGCATGGAGCACGCGCGTACGGTACAAGTTGTTTTGCCGCCAGCGCAAGCAGCTGTGCAACACGTTGTACTTGGGCAAGGACAGCTTCTCGACGCCGCTGTTGCAAGTGAAAAAGGTCATGATGGATCTACAGAGCGTGCTGCTGCTAGACTTTCGCGCGCAAAAGACGTACGAAGCCAGCGCGTTCGTCGAGTACCAAGCGACAAAGCGCACGGACGCGTCCAAGCAGTTTGAGTCGTGTGTCGAGAAACTGCAAGCGATTGCGCAAAAAGTATGCGCCGACGTCAACAACCTCGCCCGCCAAGCGCACCAGAACGACGACCTGAACGACTTGTCCGTGTCCGTGCATGCCGACAAGACCAAGTCCATCGTCGCAGCAAAGCACGAACAGATTCAGCGCCGTAAGCTGCTCAAGCGCGCGGCGGAAGAAGCGTCCATGTTGTGCGACTTCATTCGGCTCATCGACTACATCACGACCGAGAACCTCGTGCTGCTGGCCGTGGCGAGTTGCCGCGAATTCCTCGCCGAGCTGTCCAAGACGCCGCGCAAGACGGGGTTGTTTGAGACAACGATCCACTTTGGAGACACGGACACGGTGTTTTCGCCCACGTGTGAGCAGATCCAGGCGATCGTCGTGAGTATGACCGACGACATTGTCGGCGCCGTGAACTCGGTGTCGCGCATCATTTACTTGCGCCCGTTTGCCCAGTACATGGCCAACGCCATTACAGACGGGCCCCACATTGGGCCGACGATCACCCACAGCGTCGACTTTCAGTCGATTCGCGCCGACTTGGTTGCCAAGATTCAAAACGACTATGCGGAAGCCACCGACTACGTCAAGATATTTGACAGCGTTCGGCCCATCTTTGAGTACGACAAGCAGTGGGATTTTGAAAGCGACTACTCGCAGCGCACGCACACGGTGACGTCGCTCAAGGCGGACATGCTGCAGATCGCGACGTGGGAAAAAGAGCTAGAAAAGATGCGCGCCGGCCAAACGATTGGCATTTTGCACGTCGAGAGCCGCAAGTTAAAGCAAAACCTGATTCCGATGACCGCGGCAAAGCTGGACGCGATGAAAGGCCTTGTGAAAGACCAAGCCCGCGCCAAGTGCAAACTGCAGTTGGGCGAGTACAAGCAGCGCATTCAAATGCTGAGCCAACGGCCGCAGCACTTGAAGGAGTTTGCGGCGCACGTCGAGCGCGTGCAAGGGTTGAAGCAAAAGCAAAAGGCCCTTGTGAAAAACACCAACGTCGTCGACGAAATGTACCGTCTCTTGGGCAACTACGGCGTGCGCATTAGCAGCGAAGACATGGTCCAGCTAGATGATTTGCGAAGCGTCCAGGAAAGCTACAAGGAAGAAACGGACGCCGTCGACGTGTACATCCACGGCAAGTTGAGTGAAATGACGCAGCAACTCGACTCGAACATTGCTCGATTGGACGAACAAACGGTGCAACTGAACGAGCAACTGCAAACGGGTGCGTTTATCGACGCGACCAACTTTGACGAGACGGGTATCGTGCTGGGCGAGCTGGACGTGGTCAAGCAACGTCTGGGGCAACTCGAGGAGCTGTCCAAGCAGTACTCGGAATACCAAACGCTGTTCAATATCGACCCGTACAACTATGTCAACTTGACAACAACGATGGATTACTACAACACGGTGGAAGCGCTGTGGACAGCCGTGGACAAGTGGAACGACCAGCAGCGCAACGTGCTACACAATCCATTCGCGGACATTCAAGTCGAAGAACTTGCCAAGGATGTGGCCGTAGCGTTTAAAGACGCGTATGCGATGCACAAGAAGCTCAGCAACGACGTGACGGCGTTACTCAAAGACAAGGCGGCCGAGTTCAAACTCAAAATCCCCACGATTCTCGAGCTCGGGTCGCCGAGCATGAAGGACCGGCACTGGGAAAAAATCTTCAAAGCGCTCAACCAACCGTGGTACCCCGGGATTGCGTTTACACTCGACAACTTGATCGCGTACGACATTTTCGAGTTCAAGGACTTGGTGAGTGAAATCTCGGCCACGTCCTCTGGTGAGGCGCAGATCGAAGCGTCGCTGAACAAGATCAAGCTGGGATGGGAACAAACCAAGTTTACGTGCATCCCGCATCGCGATTCCAAGGAAATGTTCATCTTGGGGGGATTGGAAGACATTTTGATGCTGCTCGAAGACAACCAAGTGACGCTGCAGACGATGATGGGGTCGCGGTTCATTCTGGGCGTCAAAGACGAAGTCGACCGGTGGAACAAGAAGCTCGCGCTGCTGTCCGAGACGCTGGATGAGTGGGTGACCTGTCAGCGCAACTGGATGTACCTGGAGACGATCTTTTGCGCCGAGGACATTCAAAAGCAATTGCCGATTGAAGCTCAAAAGTTTCAATTGGTGGACAAAAACTGGCGCACGACCATGGTTCGTACCAACGACGACCCGTCCGTGCTCAAAGCGGTCGAGAACGGCTCCGAAATGCTGGACCAGTTCAAAGTGTCCAACCAGCTGCTCGAGGAGATCCAAAAGTCGCTCGAAGACTACTTGGAAACCAAGCGCATGGCGTTTCCCCGGTTTTACTTTTTGTCCAATGACGAATTGCTTGAAATCCTGAGCCAGACCCGTGACCCCCGCGCCGTACAGCCCCACTTGAGCAAGTGTTTTGACGCAATCAAGTCGGTCCACTTTGAGACGTTGCCGGGGCAATCGACCCCAAGCAACCGCATCACGGCCATGGTGAGTGCTGAAGGCGAGCGCGTGACGTTTCCAAATGTCGTCGTGGCCCAAGGGCCCGTGGAGATGTGGCTGCTCGAGGTCGAAAAAGCTATGCGCGATAGTTTGTACACCGAGTCGTACGCGTCGTTCAAGGCGTACCCCGTGGAACACGCGATCGACCGCAAGGAGTGGCTGTTTGCCTTTCCGTCGCAGGTAATCATCATGATCGACCAAGTGTTTTGGACGCGCAACGTCGGCCTCGCGATCGTCCAAGTGGAGCGACATGAAAACGCACAGGCATTGGACGAGTTCCTAGCGTTCAGTCTCAAGCAGATCGACGGCATGGTCGTGTTGGTGCGAAGCGACTTGACCAAATTGCAGCGAAGCCTCATGGGGGCCCTCATCACCATCGACGTGCACGCGCGAGACGTGGTACGTTCGCTGTGCGCCAACAAGGTGTCGTGCCTCACGGACTTTGAATGGACGCGCCAATTGCGGTACTACTGGGAAGAAGAGATCAACAACTGCGTCGCGCGACAGACCAACACGCGGTTTGTGTACGCGTACGAGTACTTGGGCAACACGCCGCGGCTGGTCATCACGCCGCTCACGGATATCTGCTACATGACACTGACGGGGGCGTTGCATTTGAGACTGGGGGGCGCCCCCGCTGGTCCCGCCGGCACTGGCAAGACGGAAACCACCAAAGATCTGGCCAAGGCGTTGGCAGTGCAGTGCGTCGTGTTCAATTGCTCGGACGGGTTAGACTACAAGATCATGGGGCGGTTCTTTTCGGGATTGGCCCAAGCCGGGGCATGGGCCTGCTTTGACGAGTTCAACCGCATCGATATTGAAGTACTCAGTGTGATTGCCCAGCAAGTTTTGTGCATTCAACAGGCCATCATTTGCAACGCCGACCAGTTTGACTTTGAAGGAAAGCTCATTCGACTCAACACTGGCTTTGGCGTGTTCATCACGATGAACCCTGGGTACGCTGGGCGGACAGAACTACCCGATAACCTCAAGGCGCTGTTCCGACCCGTTGCCATGATGGTACCCGACTACCGCCTCATTGCGGAAATCGTCTTGTTTTCCGAAGGGTTTGCCAACGCACTACCGCTATCGCACAAAATGACACAGCTGTACTCGCTGTCGTCGGAGCAGCTGTCCAAGCAGGACCATTACGATTTTGGCATGCGCGCCGTCAAGTCGGTGCTCGTGGCGGCGGGGCAGCTCAAGCGAAAGTGGCCCGAGACGCACGAGGACCTGCTGCTCATTCGTGCGATGCGGGACTCAAACGTCCCCAAGTTCCTCGAAGCGGACTTGCCGCTGTTTCGTGGCATCATCAGCGACTTGTTTCCAGGTGTGGTGGTGCCGTTTGTCGACTACGGGGTGCTGCAAAAGGCGATTGAAACGCAGCTGGCGGTGCTCAATCTGCAACAAGTCAACTCGTTTGTGGCCAAGACCATCCAAGTGCACGAAACGCAGTTGGTCCGCCACGGCATGATGCTGGTCGGCGAGGCTGGCAGCGGCAAGTCTACGAACGCGCTAATCCTGGCCAAAGCGTTGACGGCACTGCACGAGCAAGGTGTCGTCGATCGCGACGGGTTTTACAAGGTGGTCACACGCCTCATTCTGAACCCCAAGAGCATTTCTGCAGGCCAATTGTACGGGGAATTCAACCTGCTCACATCCGAGTGGACGGACGGATTGGTCCCCAAACTCGTCCGGCAAGCGGTGGCTGAAGCCAGCGAAAGCGACGCGCGGAATTGGGTCGTGTTTGACGGGCCCGTGGATGCCGTCTGGATTGAAAACATGAACACTGTCCTGGACGATAACAAGACGTTGTGTCTGGCTAACAGCGAGCGCATCAAACTTCCGTCCACATTGCACATGCTGTTCGAAGTCCAAGACCTGCGCGTGGCCTCCCCCGCGACCGTCAGTCGATGCGGCATGGTGTACATGGAGCAAGTCCATGTCGGGCTCATCTCACTCGCGCGCACGTGGAAAGTGAACGTGTTGGACAAAATCCTGTCGACCGAATTCGCAACCATTGTACTGGAACTGGTCGAGATTCACGTACCGGTGGCGATTCAGTTTGTCCGAGCCAAGTGCCGCGAAAAAGTGCCGAGCAACAACGGCAACCTCATGCAGTCGTTTCTGAACCTGCTTGCGTCGTGCCTGTCGGCGCCATCCGTGGTCGCGAGCACGGCCAGCAACGGGGCCGACATGGGCTCGCTTGCACGCATGTACTTCATCTTCTCCCTGTCGTGGAGCGTCGGCGCCAACATCGACGACGCGTCCCGGCCAAAGTTCCATGAGTTCTGCCTCACGCAACTTGCGCATTTGTTCGAATATGTCGGCACCGTGGACAACGTGTACAACTACGCTGTGGACGACACCAATGCCACGTGGGTGTCGTGGGTGCACCGCACGCCCCAGTTTACGTACGACCCCAAGGCGTCCTACTTTGCGATGCTCGTGCCGACGCAGGACACGACGAGGTTCCGATTTCTGCTGGAGCGGCTCATGTCCAATGGCCACCACGTACTGTACAGTGGCGAGACCGGGGTCGGCAAGTCTGTGATCATCCAGTCGTTTCTGGACGACATGACCAAGACCGACTCGTTTGTTGCGTCCACGATGGGCTACAGTGCCCAAACCAAACCCGCGAATTTGAACGAAATGCTCGAACTCAAGCTGGAAAAGAAGCGCAAAAACTTGCTTGGGGCCCCCCATGGCAAGAAGATGCTCATGTTCATCGACGACCTCAACATGCCGGCGCTCGAAGTGTACGGCGCCCAGCCGCCCAACGAACTGCTCCGCCAAGTGATCGATTCCGGTGGGTTCTACGACATGGACAAGATGTTCTTCAAGAACGTCATCAACGTCGTGTTTGCAGCCGCGTGTGCGCCACCGGGGGGCGGCCGGTCGGACGTGACGCCGCGCCTCATCCGGCACTTCCACATGTGCTGGATCCCCAACTTGTCGGCGGACGCGATGACCCAGATCTTTGTGTCGATCCTCAGTGGCTTCCTCGACGTGGAGATTCCCACGCTGAGTCACATGTCCACCGCGATCGTCACGGCCAGTGTGGAATTGTACCAGCGCGTGGAGGCGGAGCTGCTGCCGACGCCGTCCAAGTCGCACTATACGTTCAACCTGCGGGACTTGTCCAAAGTGTTTCAAGGCGTGCTCATGGTGAAGAAAGCCAACGCGTCCACGGCGGACGGACTCGTGCGGCTGTGGCTACATGAAGAAGCGCGGGTGTTTCGGGATCGGTTGATTGACGCCACAGATCGCGCGTGGTTCAACGCGGCGTGCTCGACGTTGTTAGAATCCCATTTGAAGCTGATCTGGGAACCCGCCGTGTTTGACTCGTGCTTATATGGCGACTTTGCGACCCGGGAACATCGCACGTATGCTGAAATGACAGACGTGAGCCGTCTCAACGGCCTCCTGCTCGAGTACTTGGAGGAGTACAACATTACGTTTCCGAGTCAAATGCACTTGGTGTTTTTCAACGACGCGATCCACCACATCAGTCGCATTTGCCGGATTCTGAGGCAGCCACGAGGCAACGCCCTCTGCGTCGGCGTCGGAGGCAGCGGTCGGCAGAGTCTGACGCGGCTGGCAGCGTTCATGGCCGACTACCGGTGCTTTTCCATTGAAATCACGCGCGGGTACGGCGCCGACGAGTTCCACGAAGACCTCAAGACGATCCTCATGGTGGCGGGCGCCGAAGCCAAGCCGGTGGTGTTCTTGTTCAGCGACACGCAAATCGTGGTCGAGTCGTTCCTCGAGGACATCAACAACATTCTCAACACGGGGGACGTCCCCAACTTGTACGCGGCCGACGAAATGGAGAAAATCGTGAGCATGGTGCGTCCTATCGCGGCCGGGATGGGCAAAGTCACTCGGGAAGACATCATCGCACATTATTTGACGTTGGTTCGGGAAAACTTGCACTTTGTGCTGGCATTTTCGCCCATCGGCGCCGGGTTCCGCAATCGCTGTCGCATGTTTCCGTCGCTGGTCAACTGTTGTACGATCGACTGGTTCAACGCGTGGCCCGAAGACGCGCTGCATTCCGTGGCGATTCGGTTTCTAGCTGCGTCGGCGGAGGAGCTGGGTATCGACGAGCACGTCGAGACGTTGTGCAACATGGCGGTGACCATCCATCGAAGTGTCGAGGCGGCCACGGCCAAGTACTTTAAGGAGCTCAAGCGGCAAACATATACGACACCGACGTCGTACTTGGAGCTGATTCGATTGTACGTGGATATGTTGCGAACGCAGCGCGGACTGGTCAAAGCAAAAGAAGCGCGGTACCGTGGCGGGCTCAAGAAGCTCGCGGAAACCGAAGAGATTGTCGGTAACCTCAAGAACGAACTGATTGTGCTGCAGCCCGTGTTGGTCAAGTCTCAGCAGGAAACGTCCGAATTGCTGACCCAAGTGACCAAGGACCAGGAAGAAGCCGACAAGCAGCAAGTGCTCATCGAAGCGGACGTGAACGCGGCCAACTTGATCGCCGACGAAGTCAAAGTAATCAAGGACGACTGTCAAAAGGATCTGGACGAAGCCATGCCGGCGTACTATGCCGCCATTGGCGCGTTGAATTCGCTCAAGAAGGATGACATCACGGTCGTTAAGTCGTTTGCGAACCCGCCAAAGATGGTGGGGGTGACTATGAACGCCATTTGTCTGCTCTTTGGGTCGAAACAAGAGTGGAACGAAGGCAAGAAGCTCCTCAATGACATGAAGTTTCTAGACAAGCTCAAGGAATTCGACAAGGACAACATCCCCCCCAAGACGATCCGCCAACTGGCCAAGTTTGTCCAAGACGAGGAATTCACGCCGGAAAACCTCGCCAGTGTGTCGTCGGCTGCCACGTCGCTGTGCATGTGGGTGCGTGCCATGTACACGTACGACTCGGTGGCCAAGAACATTGGCCCAAAGAAAGAAAAGCTCAAGGGCGCCGAAGCCACGCTGGCCGCGGAACAAGCCAAGCTCGAAATCAAGCAAACGGGGCTCAACGAAGTGCTGGCCAAAGTCGCCGGGCTCAAGCGCACGCTGCAGGAAGCGCAGACGAAAAAAGCCGAGCTCGAGGCGCAGACGGCGCTGACGCAGGCGCAGCTCGGCCGCGCGGAGAAGCTGATTGACAGTTTGGGCGAGGAAAAGGGGCGGTGGCTGGAATGCGCCGACAACCTGGGTCTGGACATGATCAACTTGGTGGGCAACATGATCCTCAGTTCGGGGTGCATTGCGTACATGGGGCCATTCACAGCCGAGTTCCGCGCCGACATGCAAGTCATGTGGGTGCGATTCTGCAAGGAATCGCACCTGCCCGTGGACAACAACTTTAGTCTGGAGCGGATTCTGAGCGACCCGGTCGTGGTGCGCGAGTGGAACATCATGGGGCTTCCCGCGGATGCATTTTCGACCGAGAATGGACTGTTTGCTACGATGGGGCGTCGGTGGCCCCTCATGATTGACCCCCAAGGTCAAGCCAACAAGTGGATCAAAAACATGTACAAAACGTCCAACTTGCAAATCATCAAGTTGACAGAAAAGGACTTTTTGCGGACGTTGGAGAACGCGATTCGATACGGCATGCCCGTGTTGCTTGAAAATGTCGAGGAAGAGCTCGACCCGAGCTTGGAACCGGTATTACTCAAGCAAGTGTTTAAGCGATCTGGGCAGAACTTGCTGCACTTGGGGGACGCGGACATTCCGTACTCGGAAGCGTTTCGGTTTTACATTACGACCAAGCTCGCGAATCCACACTACATGCCCGAAGTGTGCATCAAAGTGACCGTGATCAACTTCACTGTGACGTTGACGGGGCTGGAAGATCAACTGCTCGTGGACGTCGTCCGGAACGAACGGCCCGACTTGGAGCAAAAGAAAGACGAGCTCACGGTCGCGATTGCCGCCGACAAGAAGGCGCTCAAGGAGATTGAAGACAAGATTCTGTACATGTTGGAAAACTCCAAGGGCAACATCCTCGACGACGAAGAGCTCATCGACACGCTAAGCCACAGCAAAGTCACGTCGAGCGCAATCAAAACCCGCATGTCCGAGGCGGAAATTACGTCCAACGAAATCAACCGCACGCGCGAAGGCTACCGCTGCGTGGCCGTGCGCGGGTCCATCATTTACTTTGTGATTGCCAACTTGGCGCTGGTGGATCCGATGTACCAGTACTCGCTGCAGTACTACCAAAAGCTGTTTGTGATGCGCCTCGAATTGAGCGAAAAGGCCGACGACCTGCTCGCCCGGCTCGACATCCTGATGAACGACGTCACCATGAGCATGTTTGTAAACGTGTGCCGCGGACTGTTTGAAAAGGACAAGGTCGTGTTTGCGTTTATGATTGTCGCGTCGATTCTGCGACAGCGTCACGCTATTTCCACGGCCGAGTGGAACTTTTACCTTATTGGCGCCAAGCGGTATGTATATATATATATATATATGTATACAGTCGTCTCGTCGTTGATCGATCTAGCAGGTATGCGACGAGGGTTGGGAGCTAACGCTGTCTTGAGTAGAACGCACGCGGTGGATGCGACGCGCAAGCCAAAGTGGCTTCCCGAACGCGTGTGGATTGGAGTCGAGACGCTCTTGGAGGTGAACCCTGTCGCATTTGAATCGTTGCCAGCATCTTTGGTCGAATACACTCAGACGTGGCGCGAGACCATCTTGTACTCGGCGTTGCCGCACCAAGAACCGATTCCGGGCGAGTTGAATGAATCGCTCACGAATTTCCAAAAGCTGCTGGTGCTGCGCGTGTTCCGAGAGGAAATGCTCGTGTTTGGCACGCGAGAGTTTGTCGGGCGCGAAGCTGGCGCCTTCTTCACCGAGTCGCCGCCGTTTGATCTCAAAGGGTGCTACTCGGACTCAGCCCCAGACATTCCGCTGATCTTTGTTCTCAGTCCGGGCGCCGATATTACAGACTACTTGTTGGAGCTGGCCAAGAACGAAGGCAAGGACGGTCCGGGGCTCAAGATCATATCGCTGGGCCAAGGCCAAGGTCCGATCGCCGAAGCGCTCATGAAGACCGCGCGGGAAACCGGCGACTGGGTGTGTCTGCAAAACTGCCACTTGGCGGTCAGTTGGCTAGGGAAGCTCGAGCAACTCTTGGAAAAGAGCAAGGAACTGGACATCCACCCCCAATTCCGACTCTGGTTGACGAGTATGCCGAGGTATGTTGGAAGAAGTATATACATATGCGTGCGATTTTGGCCCTCATGTCAAGCTTCGCTTAGTGCCAAGTTTCCCGTGCCAATCTTACAAAACGGCATCAAAATCACCAACGAACCTCCCAAAGGCATGCGCGCCAACTTGGGCCGCACGTTTCTCGACATGAAGGACGTGGACTTTGAGGGGTGCTCCAAGCCCCGTGAGTATAAAAAGTTCATTTTCGCGCTGGCGTTCTACAATGCACTGTGCTTGGAGCGGCGCAAGTTTGGCGCCGTGGGGTGGAACATCCCGTACGAGTGGATGAACTCGGACCTGAAGACCGGCATGCAGCAAGTCAAGCTGTACCTGGAGGAGCAGGACGAGGTGCCGTTCGTGACACTCAACGTGATGGTGGCCGACATCACGTACGGCGGCCGCATCACCGACCGATGGGATAAGCGGACCAACTCGTCCATCATGCGCAAGCTGTTCCACGAGAACCTCCTCGACGACGCGTATCGCTTTGCCACGTCCAACACGTACTTTGCCCCGGCGACGGGATCGTTGGAAGACACAAGAAGGTACGTGACGAGTTTGCCGTTGGTCGACGCGCCAGATATCTTTGGCCTGCACGCGAACGCCGACATTACGTTCCAGCAAAAAGAGACGAGTCAGTTGATCTCGACGATGCTGCTCATGCTGGGGGGCGGCGGCGGCGGCGGAAGTGGCGGAGACGCGAGCGACAACGACGCAGTTGTGATGGAACTCGTGGTGTACATCCAGGACCGGATGCCCGACATGTTTGACGAAGCCCGCGGCCATGCCGACAGTTTCAAAGAGACAAGCGGTAGCCGCAACTCACTCGGTGTGTTTCTCGGCCAAGAAATGATCCGGTTCAATGGTTTGATGCACGTGATGAACACAACACTGGAGAACCTCAAGCGCGCGATCAAGGGGCTCGTGGTCATGTCGGGGGCACTCGAGCGCATGTACACGGGGTTCCTTCTGCAGAAAATCCCCAAGGAGTGGGAGGACGCGGGGTATCCGTGCCTCAAGCCGCTGAGTTCGTGGGTCGAAGACTTTTTCCGGCGACTCGACGCGATACACACGTGGTTAGTGGATGGCCCCCCGCAGTCATACTGGCTGCCAGGGTTCTTCTTTCCCCAGGGATTTATGACTGCCGTCAAGCAAGTGTATTCCCGCGAACATGAGATCGCCATCGACGCGCTCATCGTCACATGCGAGGTGCTGTCGCACGGCGTCGACGGTGTCACAGGACCGCCGGCGTTTGGGTGTTACATCTCGGGGCTGTTTATGGAAGGCGCGCGCTTCGACCGGACGACCATGCGGATCGGCGAGTCGACCCCCGGCGACCTTTTTGACCGGATGCCCATCGTGTGGCTGAAACCCATGCGCAGCATCGAGTACAAGCCCAAAGGAGTGTACGAGTGTCCGCTGTACAAGACGTCGACGCGGGCAGGGACGCTGTCGACCACTGGCCACTCGACCAACTTTGTCGTAGCGCTAGACATCCCCACCAAGCAAGCGCCGGACCATTGGATTCGACGCGGCTGTGCCATGCTGTGTATGTTGGATACGTAGGCCGGTCGGCAAGGAACGGAAAAAAATAAATGTATAAATTACAGGGGTGGGAAGATTGGGGTGTGGCGGTCAGTCAATGATGGTGGGACGACGACAGGCGGCGCAGCTTGTGCTTGTCGTTGTGCTGCTGCACGAGTAACTGCAGTTCCATGTGGTCGGTCTTGGGTAGGGGCTGCTTGCGCTTGACCGCTGCTTTCGTGTCGATTTGGGTGACCACGCGGATGGCTTGGGGTGTGTGCTTTGCCTTCAGTTCGTCCAGCATGTCTTGGAGGTCTTCGTGGGGAGATTTGATGACACGATGGGCCCGCGTGGGGTCGGGCGATTGATGCGAAAGGGACGACGGGGCAATCACAGCTCCCGGAGATGCGATCTGCTTTCGACGATTGCTTGCATGATCGGGATCGGCGACAGCTTTGGCGTTTTCAGCTTGGTCTAGGACATATACCTCCTTGGGGATCTTTCGAGATATGCTTTCCTGGGAGATGGAATGCCATGCACACTCCAATGAACTTTTGCGCTCGTCGGACGAGGACTTGCGTGCACCGTGTGTTTTCGTGCCGGTGGTAGTCTGATGTCCTGCGTATCGAGCATCACCAGCGCTCGAAGTTCTTGCGTTCTTCACCTTTGCGTTGTGTTCTTTGAGCATTTGCTTGATAAAGTCCTCTTCCTTCCCTTTGACGGGTTTCGCCTTCGACAAGGGTTGCTGTTGATGCGGCTTCTGAACCGCTTTGCGCGGCGATGCATGACCAGCATGGGGTATCTGAAACCACTCCCAGTTGTGTTTCTCCTCGTCTTCGTCTTCATCGTCGTCTGCGAAGGAAAGGTCGACCCACCCCTGACGCACGTCGAAGTCGAAGGACGGAAGGCCCTTCATCATCCCACGCCGAACTTTTGCCGCCCTTTTCAAAAAATATAAAATTATAGAGACCACCTCGCATGCATGGACAGAGGTTTTCATGAGATTTGGTGAGAACTTTTTTAAGTCAAATTAGCTGTAAGTCGAACTAATTTGTCCGATGAAAGATCACTTGAATCACATGCCATTGAAAGAAATGAAAGTCACGCTGTTGCGGGAGGGGAAATACGAGGAGCTGGAAGAAGGACTGCATGATGTCGACTGCTCCGTGACTCTCATTGAGTTTGGCAAGTTCAACATTCTCTACGACACGGGAGGTGCGTGGGCTCTCCCCGAGCTACTGGGGTCGCTCGCAGCCTCAGGGTTGTCGGCGGAGGACATCACGCATGTCGTTGGTTCCCATGGGCATTCGGATCACATTGGCTGCCTTTCGGCATTTCCCAACGCGTATCAGTTCCTTGGTGGCGACGCCAACCTGCGCAACAAGTACTCGACTGTGGAGCCTTCTGAAGCGAACGCCATCGAGACAGCTCGATTCTTTCGCGACGAAATGTTCACTCGAGGAAAGTTCTTCCACTGGGGTGAGCATGGCATTGCCCTCGATGACCCTCGTGGCATCGATGGCAGCATACGGCTGGTCAAGACTCCCGGGCATACCAGCCAATGCACGTCGCTCCTCCTTGAATCCCCCCAAGGTGGAATCCATTTTGCAGGGTCTGCCTTCACCCGCCTTGCCATTGTAGGTGATCTGTGGGACTGCCTCGACGACGAAGACTACTACCGGGCGATCTCCGAGCAGCCTCTTGTCCAAGAAAACACTCGTGCGTTCGTGCTCAAGTGGGGTCCCGATCGAATCATTCCCGGCCACGGCGCGCCGTTTGCCCCGTCCGATCTGAGCGTTACACATTAGACAGTTAATACTACCAAACAAACAGTTTCGCCATCCATGTAACTGTTATTGAAACGGCCACATCTCGACCTCGATCATCGCCGCTGGTGTGGTGACCCACGCCGTCCGTGAATCTCGACCCCATGATGATGATGATGCACAAGGATGACGCGAATGCACTGACGTTTGGGCATCTCTTGTCGTTGGCGCAGTCGCATCAACCCGAGGCGTGTGTGGATGGGTGGACAGGAGTGCTCGACCGGTTGGCCGAAATCGACGGCATGCAGCTCAAACACGTCGTCACCGCTGCGAACGCCACCTTTAACGGCACATTCCACGCAACTGTCCACACCCTGGCGTACCAGGTAGACATCTTGCCTTAACGTACCTAATCGTATGGCATCAATATCATCAGGTGGTGAAAAAGCTCGGGTGTCGGGGCGAAATGGAGCGAAAGTTGCTGATGCGAGATGATGTCCCGAAGCATCTCCTCGCGTCGATGCAATTGCATGTCGGGGACGCCGCCACGCAATCCCACGGCCTCCAAGCGCTGTATCCGCTCGCGTTCGACGCGCCGCATCGCGTGCAGCTGGCCGCCTGTGGCAGTTTGCCCTTGTGTGTGTCGGCCATGGCCGCGCACCCGACGGTGCTGCCGCTACAGCAGCATGGCTGTCGGTTCCTGCAACTGATGGCGTTTGACGACGACTGCAAGGTGGCGATCCTGACCCACGACGGCCTTCCGGTCGTTCTCGCGGCCCTCGACCGCTTCTACAAGGACAAAGACTTGGCGATTTCGTCGTCCGACTTGCTCTACTTTCTCGTGGCCGACCTCGACGGCGACGACGACAAAATGCAAGGCGGCATCGCGCCTGCCATCATCCACGCAGTCGTGCGAGTCATGGACTTGCACGGATCGGATGCTCGCATCCAATCCCATGGGGTTGCCATTCTCAACAGGTATCCCTCCACGCCTAGTGACCAATTGCACTAAACGATGGTGTAGCTTGGTCGCCAACGACGCAGCCAAGCCGCTGCTGTGCACAGATGCAGTGCTGGACGTCGTGGAGCAAGCCATTGGGTTCACGGACGACGCCACAATAGACTCGATTGTCCTGCTCTTTGAATTGTTTCAAGACACGACCTGCCAAACCCTGATCGTGAACAATGCCTTGACTACATCTCGGTATCGTTCATCCTTGCTCGTATCATCGAATACTAACAATTGGGCGGTTGGATGCATAATCACAGACCGATCAAAGCCATTGGCGCCAAATTAGCTACCGTAACGTTTTCGTCAGATGATACAGACAGTGGTGAGCGGGTGGCGTACATTCAGCGAGTCTTGGCGGGTATGGAGTCCACCATCGAAGCTAGGATGACGAACACAGCCACGCAGCCTTCGTCAAGCTATGGTCACGGTGCCGCCGTGACACCTCTACCCCCTTCCTTGCCCCCGACCAGATCGTTGGTTGAAAGCGGAGAAAACCGCCAACGACACTCGATCCAACTGCTTTCATCACCGTCCAAAGTACACGACCAGTCGGTGGATTTGTTGTCTATCGCCACCCGCGACGACGAGGACAAGCACTTTGCAGTTTGCGACCCCAAGGACGAGCTCAACAGCAATTGCTTCACTTCGAAACAAAGAACGGGCACGTTACAGTCGTCACTTCACGTGACAGCATCCCGAGCTCCGTCGTCGGCACATATCGTGGCACATGTAACCTCCTCGCCCAACGCTTCGACGTCTCATGTGTTGGACACGCCAGCATCATCTTCGCTGCCTCCAATGTCCAAAGTGGGGATGCCATTCGGGGCAGCCCCCACCATCGCCGCGAGACACGACAGCGACGCCGTTCGAGAAGTGCGGACAGAGTTGGAAGCCACCCGCGTGGCGTTGGTGGACGCATCGAAAGCCATCGAGTACGAACGGGCCAAGGTGCGCAAAGTGATCTTCAACTACAAACTCATGAAGCGGCGGCTGGCCGACCAACACAAACTCTTGTGCGTTCACAACGAGCGGTCCGTCGCCGATGCCGAGATTCACGACACATTGCTGCAACGTGTGCGGTACTTGGAGTCTGCGCTCGAAGACGCCCACAGATCGTGGTCGAACGAGCGCAATATGCGGGTGGAACTTGAGAACGAGCTGAGCAAGGGCGCTGTGGCGTTGGCCACTGCCCAAAAAGCCCTGGAGGACCAGCGACCACCAATTGTGAGGGAGCGGACGGTGCCGGAAGTGCGCTTTCTGGACGCCCAGCGGTCGGTGCAGCAGCTCACGGGGGACAAGTTGATTCTCGAAGAAGCCGTCAAGGTGGCGCAGGAGTTGCTGTACAATTGTGAAACAAACCAAGTACGTGCTATATTGCATATGCATATCCGCAAGTGAAAACAACGAACCTGGTGGTTGGGGTAGTTTTTCTTGGAAGCTCAAGTCAAGCAAGTCCGCCAACAAGGCATGGAAAGCTTGCTCATGCGTGAAGAGGATGTCGAGATTCCGAAACCGAGCAAATACTTTACCCTCGCGTCCCCCACTGCCAAGCGAACGCAAGCCTATAGCCCCACCACGCCGCACGCCGATTCGCAAGTCAGTAAGGAGCTGTCGTCGACGCTTGAGCTCAACGACCAGCAAGCCATCGGTGGGGTGCCTTTATACCGTTGATGGATGGCTAACGATGTCTTGGTGGCCATAGAGGCGTTTCTCCACCGCGCCTACAAGTGTTTGGAGGCATGTTCCGAAGGCTCAGGGGTGCACTTTTCGATTTTGCGGCGGTATCTTGTCGACAGCGGGCTCGCGTCGGCGCCGGCGATGGTGTCGGACGTGGATGTGATTTTGAACAAAGTTTTAGCCGTGGCTCATGAGAACAAACTCAAAGCGAGGCGACGAAAGGACTACGAGTTTTCGTCGTGTCCCCAGCGGCCCAACTTTGGCAAGCTACGCCATCGATACTTTAGCCGCAACTTGTTTTGCGAAGCTGTGACGCTCGTTGGCGCCAAGAAGTACCCGTACTTGGACAACACGACCACGATGTTGCGAGAGGTGATCTTGACATTTTTGAGCCCGTATGGCACAGCCATCGAGTGCCGCGGCGGCGACGTCCAGCTACTCGTGACGTCGTACGACCCGTTCAATTTTCTCAAGATCATGATGGAGCAGCTCCACCGGTCGTATCACTCGCCCGTGTCCACCGCTGACAACGACCAGCCCCAACGCAAGTTTGCAAATGAACCTATTCTGCAGGCCATGTTGGAAATGGTGCCCGTCTTGCAGCGGGAGCAAAAGCCGCTCAAAGTATGTCTTTCAACTTGGTGATCGATAGTGCTGACAAGACTGTCCTTGTTGTGGTAGATTATTTGTGACTTTTATACGGGGATGCCAGACGCCACCAAGGACGACGCACTGGATATAGGACTCGAGGCTGTGGTATGTGATACAGTAGAGTTCCATGACACTCACACCTGAGTGTAGGTAAACTTTGCCGTGGACTTTGAGGTCATCCCTGCGTTTTTGGATCGGTTAGCTGTGAAGCGGTTGTACAAAGATATCCTGACCTTCTTCAAGACGTTTCTGGCCATGTACAAAGGATTTCCGTGTCCACCAGACAAGAAGAAGTACGTGGCGTTCTATATGACGCTAGGGCGGCTCGCCGTCGAGATCTTCAAGGACAAGCGCGACTACGACATGCCGGAAAGCCAAGTACGTCTGTGATAATACCTAGTATATCTCATGGCGTGTAGATTACTGGACTGCTGCAGTGGATGGACAATTCCAGGGGCCGAGGCCGCATCGTGCGGAAAGGCAGCGCCCAGACAGGCATCAAGTTTTCCAACAAATTGTACGCAGTGAAGTGAGAAACGACGAACTAACTAATCCAAGAGAAGAATGGCTTGGTGATCATGATCTTAGGCCCTACGTAGCAGGGCCCCAGCACGACGTAGGAGGCCACAAGCTCACATCGCAGTCGTACGGTATCGCATTTCACATGTCCGTCGTCCTCTGTCGAAGAGTAGTGTCTCAAAACACGTATAACAGCAAAACGTGTTCGTTAAACCGCGAGATCTAACGTTAAACCTTCGCGACACCAGTTTAAACATATACGTTAAATAAACTCGTAGTTCGAAGTGCTTATTTTATCGATCCCAAAGGACATTCTGTGATTTGATTGGTCCATTCACTACTTCGACGTTTCTTTTTCATAATTGAACATCCTGTGACTTCGACCGAGCGTCATGGATGAGCTCCTGTTCCGAGACAGGACAGCATCTGAAGATGGGACCTCTCTTGAACAACTTCGTCTCCTTGCGCTGAAGAAGCTGTTAGGTAGGCGTCTGTGGCAGCGGTGGCGCATCTACGACATCGGTGCCTCAATGTCGGACGAAGATGAACTGAAGGAGCTGCTCGCGCAACCGAACCCGCGACGGGACGACGTGCTCGAGTTGCTTCAATCCAAGTTCCTCGCAATACCCGAACGCGATTCTTTCGTGTACCGTGGTATCATCTGGCAAGTTCTCCTGCACGTATATGACCCCCAGCGACAGAGTTCCAGCGCGGACGAACTAGAAAATTTGTCGGGGCGGTTGGCATCCATGCCGCGGGACCCGCTCATGTGCAAGGAAGTGGACGAAGCATGTGTCACTCTCCAGTACGTCGTTGGGGATCTAGCGCAGTCGGGCATGGAGACTGTGTTGTTGTGGCTGCTCAAGGCCAAGTCCGTGCCATACACGAGCGGCATGGCGCAGGCGCTCGCGCCGTTCTTTCTGCTTCAACTACCGCTGCATACGGTGTACGATTGCTTCTACCGGTACTGTGCGCTGTATCTTCCCCATCTCGTGAGTGGGACGTTTTCCCTCGTCGACGTGGATCTGCCCATCGAACTGGAGCATCGCCAGCAGTTGACGCTCCACTTGCTTGCTTACCACGACCCCCACCTCGCCCAATTCCTCCTGCAGTGGACCCCTACATGGATACAACGCCTAGTGCCAGTCGACTACTTTTACTGCAACTTGTACCGCCGCCTCCCCCCGTCGTCGTTCCTGTACCTGCTGGACCAGTATTTGATCACCAACGACATGGAGTTCGGTCTGTTTGTCGTGCTCGCCATTGTGAGTCTCCATCGGGACGCGATTTTGGCCCAACCGTCGGCGGACGGGGTCAAGTCCACGTTGGCGCCGCTGTGGGCCCTTGACCGACCGGACGCCACCGCCGCTGTCGTTCTCTTGGCCACGTCGCTTCGCCGGAAGACACCGTCGTCGTACACACACATGTGGCACGTGGTGCCCCATTCCGCATTTAGTCAAGTGTCGAATGACAAGGCCGTGGACATGACGGCGTGGCGCAAGCAAGAGTCGAAAACACTCACGGGCCGGTTCTACTGGTACAATGACAAGACCAAAGTCACACAATGGGAGCACCCCCTTGCCAAGCACGACGCCCCGCCGCCGCTCATGTGTCTGGTGACGGACGTGGCGGAGATCGCGTCGGTCAACCTGGGTCAGCATCCTCATCATGCCAAGCTCAGGTACTTTGTCGTGGACTGCCGAGGCACGCGGTCTTCCCAAGACATCAAGAGCGGCGCCATCCCGTCCGCCTACCCGCTCGACCCCACCGTGTTTGACAGCCCGGACCTGATGCTCCAAACGCTAGAGACGCTGCGGCCACTGGGCTCGCAAGTCCACGTCGTGCTGGTCGGCCATGGACCAGTGCTGCCCACCGCCCCCACGGACGAAGTCGCCGCGCACGTCCGCGAAGGCGTCCGTGAAGACTTGGCGGTTCTGAATCGGGCCGCGCTGTTCTTCCAAAAGCACGGGTTTCGCTTTGTGAGTGCATTGGACGGGGGGTACGCCGCCTGGCACGCGTTTATGCGCGACGCGTCGTTTACGTCGGTGCACGAGTTGATTGGCCACGAGCAACTCGAGTGCCGGTACTGCCGCGTGGATGCTGGCACGGACCCGGACGCTGTGACGGCGTCGACACGAAAGAAACCGAGCATGCCTCGATTGATGCGACGGCGTTTGATCAAGATGCCCACATTGCCGTCCCTAGGCTTTGGAGGGGCTAGACGAGAGGACGCGAAGGGAGACGACAGGCTGAGCGTGTCATCGACATCGTCCAGCAATGCAAATCGCGACTCGTTGAAAGGCAGGCTGTCCCTGGGGGGCAGGTGGTCGCTGCTCCGGTCGCGCAACAGCATGGACGCGTCGCAGAGTGTTGTCGGGTTTGACGGCGAAGAAGATTTGGCGGGGGAGCCCATGGAACCCCGAGAGAGTTGGAGCGACGAAGAAATTGAAATTGCATTGCCCACGTTGTCGGCCTAGTGAAGCGAGATAATTATCGAGTTTGAAGATTGGGAAGATGGGGAATAAAAAACTGTGCTTGCACTACGGCAGTGAAATATTTCAAAACATCATACCCTGTCATAGATGTAAGGAGAAATGAAGTATTAATACTTCCTCTGTTTTGCAAATATTGCAAGCAGCCATTCCGTCCTATAGTAAATCTAAGTATACCGAATCTAAATATAATAAATTTCTGCAACCATATGGTATACCCAGCTCTGATAGGTGCACACTTTCACTGCAGCTTCAGCCTTCATTGCTTCCATGCTTGTGCTCAATGGGCTAGAAATCCTAACGCTATATCACGATAAATGAATTGTAATAGCTTACAATGAGATATCGAAGTCCTTCTAAATACCCATTAATGGTTGTGGTTGCATGCATGCGCCGTGTAAACTGATGAAGTCCCTAGGTTGAAGAGAAGATGTTTTGGCAAATGCAATGCTTTCTCAAATCTAGCCAATGAATGTCCTCTATTTCGGAATAATTTGACGGAAAATTGAATCTATTTCAAAATATATTTCAAAATTATCAAAAAAATATTTTCTGTCTGATACTTTTGAATAGGAAAGTGGCTGGTTGTGGTTCACAGTGAAATCCGAATATATAATTCGAGAAAAAATACACATGGATTCGTCGGACCAATAGGAACGCAACGCACCAATCCGTTTTCCAATCAGAGATCTGGAAGTATCCCATCTGAAACTGCTTGCAATATTTGCAAAACAGAGGTAGTTAGTAACAATCTAAAAATTTAGATAACTCGTAAAGATTCATATTGTGAAAATCTATAGCCCATATCCGGAATTGCTTGCCTCAATGCCAATTTACTTAGTTTATCGGATTATACCCGTTTGGGGGGAAATTACTTTACCACAACACCGTAAACCTGTAATATCCGATATTCATCTCAATGTTCAAATATTAGATTATAAAAACTTTACTTCGAGGTACTTCTTTTGCAGTGAAAATTGACTATCATTCCCACTTTATTTCCGGGGATATCTTTTAGGGTATTCTGAATTAGTGCTGCATTCTCACGCCACTCAAAAATCCCTATTTAAAGTGAACCAGTTGGTTACACAAAACCCTACATGTATCTTGATGGAGCTACCTACATTCACAAAATCCTTGAAAATGGCATTGACATGTGAGGCAAGCAATTCCGGACAGAGCAGTGGGGACCAAATCGCCAGAGAATCGATCGACCAATCAAAACCTAGAGCACTAATCAAGTGGCCAATCAATTTCACTCTTCGACCAAATCAACACGGAATAAGTGTGTGACTGAAATCAGTACGATCTTTACATACAAAAGTCAGACCAAAGAATCAATCGATAGATTTGGCGAATCAGCACAAAAGTCCAAATTTTGGGCAAAAGGACACTACGGTATACTGACTGTGAATGCAGTTTTATGCTAGTTTGTTGACTGTGAATCTTAAAAACATTCTCCCACATTTGATCACTCCCGATAATTATCCGTTTAACTTCCTGCCAGGGTGCTGTTGTGGACTGTTAATGTGCACCACGATTCGTTGGGTACCGCCAGGATAAAGCAACCCATTGCGTGCTACATTAGTTACAGCGAATATAAATAAATGTAGCATTTCGACTGCGATTGAAACTTTTGAAACTTTTCGATCCAAATTGATTGGAAAAAAGGACCCAAGTCAATTTAAAGCAATTTTCCGCCACTTGAATCAGTTTTGTGGGTCAGAATTACCAACTGCTCATTATATTACACTTGATATTTGTAACCTAATTTATTAAATCAATTTATGGCGAGAGATGTGTTTTTGGTGCTTGCGATGATGTGGGGAATCCAAAGACGACCAATCACAGCCGATGACCGTCGCTCTCCCACGTCAGTCAAGAAATCCCGCTCCGCCGCGCTACCATCGCCACTCGATACACGATCATGTCTGAAGCTAGTTCCCATGACTGTGTTTCCCTGGAGGACCACATCCCACTCAGCCCTCAAGCTGCTAGACCAAATGAGCTCCCCTCCACAGTTGCGCGGGTAAAGGAGATTGTCGTGAATGACGAGGACAGTGATCTGGGCACACCAGGGTCACCCAAAGACCCGTTCAGCGACAACTTCGACGACGATCTCCACTCTCAAGCGACGTTCGCACACCATGCGTTTTACGGCCCGACTGCGTCGAACGACAGTGCCCAAACTGTGCACGACACCCGTCGTGTGGAACTAGGCAAGGCCAAGAACTCCGCCGCGTACTTCAAGAGCGAGCCCAAGGAATCGAACCACCGCGCTTCCATGGCGTACCAGCAATCGATTTTTGATATCCCGTCGCCGACGAACAAATCCATGTCGTCTGGTACCCGTGGCTCCATCATCAACATGGCCAAGTCGACCATGCCCAAAATCTCCAAGAGCCTACCTACCCTCCCGAGTTTCCTCAAGCGCAGTGGTGCCGCTGCCAAGGACTCAGATGCGCCATTTTGCGACGGCTGCGGCCAACAGCCCATCAAGGGCGTCGTGTGGTCGTGCAGCGTCTGCGTGAACTTTCACTTGTGTCCAACGTGCTATGCCCAAGGAGTGCACGGGATGGAAGACACTCCCGCGATGCAAATGTACGAAGAATTGAACGCGTTTTACAAGCTCCAAAAGCGGTGCAAGCTGCTCACGACGGAATTCCTCGGCGTGCTGTACACAGACGTGTGCAAGAAGCATGTGCCCAAATTTGAATACCTCGGGAATTGGCTGGCCAGTATCTTGGACAAAAAGATGAACGCGACCAAGATCCCAGCCCGCGGAGTCGAGATCCCCCATTTGACACCGTTGGTGCGAACCAAGTTCGTGGACGTGCTCATGCCGCTCGTGTCGAATCGAAGGGACTTGCAAGTGTATGTGGAGTGGCTGCCAGAGACAGAGGGAGACCTGGAGACCGTTCGCATTTGGATGTCCGACTTGAAGACTCGCACCAAGTCTCCGTTTGCCGTCGCTGCGCCACCAGCGACAGCGACTCCATCAACCACCACCACGGCATAGGATATATGCATTTATATGGGTAATATTATGTTAGAAAGGAAATGAATTGCTGGAATACTCAGTCTTCTTTTACATTTATTAATAACAGTATTATTATTAATACAAGTACAGTAGTGAAAATAGATTACGCTATAGAATTCTCCTAAATCAGGTATCGACAGTTACAGTACCAAAGGTCACTTAGACTTTCCACCTCGAGCATGCGAGTGGAGAATGTAAAACCTCGACCACCTCCATTATCCAAACAAGCCCCACTGCGCTCTAGTCAGAGTCTATTCCATATGACGCTCCAGTCGATTGCTGAGTGATGGTATATTGTAGGTCGACGCGTAATGGGGGGATCGCATGATGCAAAAAGCAGCGTAGCGGCTGTTCCAGCAGGTATGAGAAAACTGCCCTCTATAGTTGTTACTCGGAGTACGTTGCTAACATGCCTTCGATTGACAGACGAATTGACGAGGATCAAAGCGTTGTTCAGCGAAATTGTGAGGCTTGGTATTGCCCGCTCCCAAGACACGGCGCAGTTGTGTAGCGTACGTCTGGCAGGCCTTGGACATTATTTCGATGACGATCTTGACAGAACAATGGACGACCGTCACTTTCAACCCACAGTACGACACGCCTTGGGATGGAATGTCAGTATCGAGAAGAATGGCGAGTCTCTCGCGAAGACAACATTTTCAAACAGCTCGACCACTTTCTCTCACAAAGCAGCATCCAACTCCAAGACCACAATGACTTGCACGACCACTTGCGGTGTGTGGGTCTAGGTTACGATGTCTCCAGCAAGCTAAGTACCACCACTCCATTTAGGCTAGCCATGGAGACTATCGCATCGACTATCGGGTCCAATGAACTGAAACCACAACGAGTAGGTGGCATGCATGATGTGAATCAATCAAATCAACACGTCGGATTCACTGTATAGTCAACGTCAAAGCAGCAGCAGCAGCTTTTGCGAGCCATGCATTTGGACCAAGCTTTGCGGCGAATGGAAGGCCGTGATAAAACGTCGCCGTTGCTCATTTGTCAAGGTATTGGAGATAATTCGTTTTCAGAGATGTAGTACGTCCTTTCGTACCTTGTATTGGTACGTGTAGACATGGTTCGCGGCACCCGTGCGCAATTCCAACAAGTTTTGGCTGGGGACACATCGTCGACCTTGACATCCCTTCCTCCCTCGAGCCATATAACGACACCCGACAACCAAGTGCTGGACCGATCGTCGTCGGAAGTGCAACTGCGAAAACTGTATGAGAACGTCGCCGCAATCAAATCAGTGGAATTGGTCAACGCCCCAACATCGACGGGGTTCACACGATTGCTGGAAGCGCAACGATGGGCCGAAGTCTCCAAATCGAATGGTCGAGATTGCCATATATTTGCTACGAATATGCTAAATTGTTTTGTGTAGAGGAACGAGCCCATGCGCATAGAAAGCATGTGCTGGTGCGGCGAATTCAGCGGACCTTCCGCTTTTACCGAGCGGTTGCGAAAGAGGGGGAACGAGTGGCGTTGGCTCGCTCGCAGTTGGAATTCCATGCGGCCAGTCGCCTTCAAGTTGATATCCATCGAGCGTACGACTTGTTGTGATGAATTCTTTTAGCGGCAATATCGGCGATGGAAGCAGTGGATGACGTTTAAGTCGAACCGATTAGTCACCTTTCGGCGTAACTTCAGCGTCCGTCCAATTCCTATATCTGCCGTGACAGTTCGACCCTGACGATGATTTAGGCGATTCGAATAGCAGCGTGGGTAGTGTTTCGGTTTCGCTTCCAGAAGTGCTGCCGACGCTTTCACGCCGATAGTTGGCTCCCACCTGCAGTATCCCTATTGCTGGAGGAGTCGGCTACTTGTGAGCCACCGGATGAGTGGAAAGTTCTGACCTCTGCTGTCATCAAGTACACACTAGAATGCTATTTAGCTTTCGACTTGTCTTTAATGGTCGTACAAATGGCGGCGGCAGGATTCAATCGACCGTTCGACGACATCTAGTTAGGCGTCGGGTTCGACAGACCTGGCACTTTCACCTACTTCGTCGACGGCGCCAAGACCGACTGGAATGGCGCGACGCGAGAAACCTACACCAGGTACTTTGGTTCATATCATCCAAAGAACAGTTTTGAAGTCGTCGTTTTTGGCCATGTAGAGCACGGCAATACTCGTGGACGAGTTAGTTGAGTGGCATCGAATGCTCTCGTTAGAGCAAGAACGAACTCAAGCTGCGATTGTAGCAGAGCACAAAGTGTTTATCGTTGAGTGGGAGGTCCGCACGAGAGCACCAAAAGAAACGACAGTTTAGAATTGACATTTGCTCTAGAAATACAGCGCCGACTTGACCAAGCAGTGCCTCAAAGCCAAACTCACGGACGAATGGGTCCCCCAACTCGACAGCCACAGTGGCAACACGTACTACTTGAATCTGAAATCCACCGCTATTCACCACGATCATCCAAATATCCTTTCCACTACATATATACACTCCCGATACATTCTAAACGATATTGCATTCCTACGACATATACCCAACTATACATCGACAACTCGCGGCGAAACTAGTGACCAAGCAGCGCCGCCGCGCCGAAGCTCAGTTCCAAGAACGCATCCGTCGACTGGAGGCGCATTTAGCCCAAGTCACCATGGCGAAAAGTTCCCACGACTCCGCCATCGAGCGCGAGATGTGTGCATTGTGGGGATGCGGCGGAGCACTGTCGTGAATAAATAATGTTAACCTGGCAACGAACCTACAACGACTCTACTAAATGACTATTCAGCTGCACCAACACAACCGTAACGTTGTCGCTTGAAAGCCGTTGGATGGCTTCGTGCGCCAGCTCGTCGGCAGCCACGTGGATGCTGCCGTGCGCCTGTAATCGAGACTGTACGAATGCAACTGCGACGTCGTTCGTCATGACCTCCCACACGCCGTCGCACGCGAACAGGACAAACGCGTCGTCTGGCTGGACGTCGACAATAACCACGTCCGGCGTCGCGTCCAGAACTGTCCCGACGCTTTCCTGGGAGTACACTTGCGCGGCTTGCTGGGCAGCTTTGACTTCCCGTCCTTTGAATTCCAAGTCCCCAAACGTCCGCGTGATGGCCAACACACCGTTCACGCGGTTGTTGAAGATCGACCCCCCCGACCCCACCACTTTGTCGTGCTCGCTCTGGCTCGAGCACCGATGGTCACTGGTCAAGGGTATGCATTTCCCCTTTCGACACAACAAAGCGCGGCAGTCCCCTACGTGTCCCACAACAAGGCGCAGAGCCCCCGAAGCAGTGCCGTCGAGGATGCAAAACGTCGCGGTTGATCCACTGGGACTGTCGGACGCGTACAGTTCGTCGCACACGGTGGCGTCAAAGGCTACACAGAGCTGCTGCAGCGTTACGATCAAAGAGGCTGCCTCGGGCAGGGGAACGGCCATGTGTTGGAACAGATGGACATGCAGCCGTTCTTGCAGCAACGCAGCGCAACCGTCGCCTCCGTGGCCATCGTAGAGCCCGACAAACGCCAGGCTGTTTGCTTGTTCTCCATGGCGAACCATGGCGTCGACGGCTTGGTCCTCTGCATGAGCATGTACGTTGGGGATGGCCACCCATCGATCTTCTTGGGTGCTTCGACGCCCTTGCATGGACGACACACCCATGCGAACTCGCAAGCGGGGATTGCCAGCATGTTCTGTCACGGATTGGGGTGTGTTCGAGTACAACGACGACGACAGGTTCGCCTTGATTGTGGGGAGGACCGTGTGGCGTGTGGGGGCCAGCGTGGTCAAGAGCAGTTCGTCCAATCGATTCGAGGACTGGTACATGGCTTCGGCGTCGTCCAGCACATCGTCGTTTTCGTCGTCGCCGTCGTCGCTGTCAGTCTCAACATCGATGCCGTGCGTGGACACTGCCAATGCATCGTCCCCTGATGGCACGAGCTTGGGGTGGCTGCGCTTTTGGGCAAATCGCTCCGACCGGTAGTGGGTCTCTTCGTTGGTGAGGACGAACTTCCGTTTGTTGGTCGGTGACGTGAGTCGCCGTCGGCTACTGCCTTGTTCGGCGTGCAGGACTTGGAGGTCAGCATTGCATTTGGGATTCGTGGGAGTGTTCGTCGGGATTCCGCTGGCATCTGGTTTGTGCGAACCGTTCGCTGATGATGGAGGACATTTTGGGGTGATGATGTCCAAGGGGGCACCTTTGGGGCTCACGGGGAAGGGGAGTTGCGACTGGACCCGAACGGCTGGAAGGGACGAAGTGGGGGATTCGTGAATGGCACTGTTGATTTCATCCACCGAGACAGTGATGGGGACCGACGATGCCAGAGGCTTGGGCGGGGATGGCTGTCGGCCGGGGGGGAGGCGCTCCTTCGTGATCCACGGATGCATCATAACTTCGTGTAGAGCTAGTCGTTTCATTGGGTCCTTGGTCATGATTCCGCCCAGAAAGTCGGCTAAGAGCGCGTCGATGGCCGTGGGAAACACAAGGGGGTCGTTCTGGATCTTGTCAAACACTTGAAGGGCGCTCTTGGCAATGAACGGTGGGTTTCCAAATTTGAGCATGTATAGCGTGGCCCCCACTGCCCACACGTCCGCGAGTTGGCCTGAATCTGCGTACGCCCTCTTAGTCAGGATGTATCGTGTGGACACTTACATTGAACGCCCGAGCACATTTCTGGGGACATGAACGCAGGGGTGCCCATTGCTTCGAGCAGCTTTTGCTTGCTGCCGTACAAGTTCTGGGAAATACCAAAGTCGGCGATTTTGACCACCCCCCGTTCGCCAATGAGTAAATTCTGCGGTTTCAGGTCGCCGTGCACAATGTTCTGTTCGTGAAGGTATGCCAGACCTTGAAGCACTTGGAGTGCCACACCGTGGAGTTCCCGGTCGGACATGGGCTCGCAAACGGTATCGACGGTGGTGGTGGCACCAGCGAGCTTTTTTTGGGATTTTTTGAAACTTAGCAAGTCCCCTAGCTGCATGTATTCGAGCACGAGGAACAGTTTGTTCATGTGCGGGTCGTCCATGACTTCGAAAAGCCGCAACACGTTGGGATGGTTGAGCTTTTTCATGATGGCGATCTCGCGCTTGATGTCCATAAGGTTGTCTGGTTGTTTGTTTAGCTTGGCTTGCTTGTGCATGACATCTCTGTCGATGAACTTCATGGCAAAGAGCCGTCCTGTGCCCTTTTCTTTGCATAGTTTCACTTCGGCATAACTGCCCGCACCCAAGCTTTCGAGGATGATGTAATTGTTGATCATGGTGCGAGAGTTGAGCCAGTCACCCGAGATTGGCCGCGGGTGGGGCAAGTTGTGTGTCGGCAGCTCTGCCTTTTTCTTCTTCACCACAGTCGTGTCGCGGATGTTGGCTGCAGAACACCAGTCCACTTAGACTAGTTACATCACGTGTAAAGCACGTACCAGGCTGAGTCGGGCTCAGGGGTGTAATGAAATTGGCATTTTGACCAGTCGATGGCTGGCGGACAAACAGCTTTGGCTTATCTTGCGACTTGAGAACTTCGGCCCCGATCGTGGTCGGGTTAATGGGCCGTTTCAAGTCGTCTGTGGGTACAAAGCCAACAGGTGGAGACTTGACTTCTGATGGCGGAGTGCACGCAGAGGTGGCTATGTCTTGTATTCGAGGAAATTCTTTGGCTGTCGATAGCCAGTCTTCCACGTCGCCACCGTCAGGTTCTGAACCCGACCTGTCGTCTATCTCGTCGACAACACCAACTGGTGAAGTAGTGCTTGTCTCGAGCCAATTCGTAGCGACCTCGTTGTCCGAGTCGCTGGAGCCGCTGGCTTCATCTGAATTGACGTTTTCGTTTTGCCCGTAGTCGACGTAGTCTGGGGCCACGGCCATGCCACGATCAGGTACGGCGGAGTAGTCTACAGTGTACTTATCACTCGATCGTGAGGCGTATATCTCCCTACGGCCGCTGCTCCCCATTCGCCCCCCTCCTCTCGCGGGCCCCCGTCCTCGCGGCATGCCACGCCCCCTTGAGCTAGGCACTGGCATGCGACCCCCAGAGCCCATGCGCTGGTATCCCCGGGGCGTTGGGGGGCGAGATCGAGGAGTTTCATCCACAAGGCTAACTACATGTGAAGTTGTCATGTTTTCATGACTCGGCTGTGATTTCAACGTTGCATCCGTCGGGGCAGCTTCAGTCTCGTCCACTGATAACCTGTCGACGTTATTGATGATGTTCTTGACAAACTCGGTTGTCTTGGCAGCTCGATTGGGCGATACTGTCAGAGATCCACCGCCGCCTTCTCCTGTTATCGTTGATGTGATTTCGACTGGAGGCAAGTGGCTCGCTGGTTCGACTGCCGCAGCCACAAACACCCGGGATGGCCGACTCTGCCGACATCCCATTGTAGTCGTTATAATTGTCGTGGGGTAGCTAGAGGAGACCGGTGGCCCCCACGAGCATCGCGGGGCTGATTTATCAGGTATATGATAGTGCGTTTCGTGAAGTTTCGACGTTTCACGCCATTGCACCCTCGCTTAAGTTCAAATAGAGCATATCGAGTATATAACATTGTGTATTGGTTTCTTGTGCGTTGATAAAGATCAAAGCTGCCATTGCACATGCAATTTTCATTGTACTAAAGCCAGAAGAGCTATCGCACCAGAATGTGTGGTTAGTGTTAAAGGTTCAAGCATTCACAAATTGGTCACATGTGACTTTGCCGTTACGACATTTCAAACGTCCCTTTGCTAGCCAATGGCCTTGCGAGCATATTTATAGCCCAACTCTTTGCTTCAACTGCATATTTATGGTTGGCGGTAGCACAAGAACGATAGCAACATGGACGGATACGACACTGCATCACCTTCGAAGAGCCCCACGCCTCATGGACACAAGAAATGGGTCAAGAAGGAGAAGATTGGCCAAGGGTATGTCCGCACTATCTGTTGGCATGTCCGTCCTCATTCGTGTCGGTGGTAGTGCGCAAGGCACGGTGTATCGTTGCGTGGACGCATCGTCAGGCCGTATCGTGGCCGTAAAAGAAGTCAACACGAAAGGCTTGTCCGAGCACGAAATTGTACGCCTCATACGACTACTACTGCAAACTGAAAATGCTAATAGGAAGCATTGACGAGCGAAGCCACCGTGATGAAAAGCTTGCCGCATAAACACATTGTCCAGTACCATGGCGTGAAGCAAAAGAAGCGAACGCTGGAGATCTCCATGGAATACATGCCTGGGGGATCGCTGAGTGCGTACATTCGTGCGGTCGGAGGGAGTTTGACCATGGAGAGGACCAAACAATACACGTGGCAGCTTGTTCGAGCCGTGCAGTTCTTGCACGACCACCTTATCGCACACCGGTACAAACTGACGACAACATCCCAAGGACTAAACGAACGATGATTAACGACAGGGACATCAAAAGCGCCAACGTTTTGCTCTCGGGCGACCAATCGCAGATCAAATTGGCTGATTTTGGCGCGTTAAAAGAGATCGGCAGCGTGTCAGTGGTCGGGGGCTTGAAAGGAACCCCCCATTGGATGGTACGTTGATCTTTCCATCAGTATGAAAGGGGTCATTGTTGATATTTAGGCCCCAGAAGTGATCAAGGAGCAGCAGACCAGCGAAGGGTAACCCCACATTATGATAGAAAGTCAAAACAATCACGCTGGAGTAGGTGGATGAAAGCGGATATTTGGAGCTTGGGCTGCACTGTATTGGAAATGCTGACTGGGCGAACGCCGTGGCAAGAGTACAGCAACCCCCTCACCGCCATGTACAAGATCGTATCGAGTGAATCAACTCCCAAAGTGCCGGCGGACCTACCCCCCGAGGCATTATTCCCATCTCTTTCTAAGCAATTCATACTGAGAGACGTGGATGAGTAGGCCACATCGTTTCTGACTGTGTGCTTTCAACGGGACCCTGCCAAGCGTCCGACCGCGTCCGAGTTGCTCCACAGTGCATTCTTAAAGTCCATCCGAAAGATGAAGAAAAAGGCACGAGAGATGGGGGCAGACTCACCAAAGGCTCATGAAGCCGACAACAACGAACCCATCACTACCACGGGGCTGTCCCCCCGATCGTTTTATCATGTACGATAACTTCACTTTGCCTTTGACTTTCGATTGAAAGTAACCTGATGGAAATACACAGGACGAGGTTACGTCGCCGCAGCATTCAGTTGTCGATTCCATGCCCAAATCCAAGGCTCTGGGGCAGCTACTCGACGACAAATTGAATGCACCCAGGCAACGAAAGGCAAAGAAACCCATCAAGCTCGAGCCGTTGGTTGTCGGACACACCTCGAATCAAGAAAAGAGCACTCCGCGAACCAAGGCCAAGGTAGAATTTCACTTGCCCTTGCCGCTCTCACCCATGGTTGGTTGTACGCAGGCGGCTGATGCGAAGCCACCATTGGACAACCACCCGTTGATGTCTCCAGTTTCGTACGTCAAACGAATGAACGGTTGTGATTTCTTACAGCATATTCGTAGCAAGTTGGGGTCTCCATTTCCAGACATTCGATTGAGTTCGCCGGTGATGTCGCCCCAAACCTCTCCCGCGGGATCCATACTGTCGGGGGCCAAGTCCATGGCGGAAGCCGGGTTTCCCACCCTCAAGATGCGCCCCGAACTACGCAGAATTGCAACGGCGCCCCAGTCGGTTAAGCGATTGGGCGACTCTTCCCCCAAGGCCCTGAAGCTGCCCCCGTTGTCAGCACGAGGCGTGCCGGCTCAAAGTGCAAGTCCAGTGGAGTTTGATAGGAATAGTAACAACGCATAACTTTCGCATAACACGCTGAGCACCAGTCATCAGAACCATTCGATGCTTACTTAGTCTCTTTGACGACGAGAATGCCACGATACTCGTAGGATTCTAATACTTCGTATACTACTGAGTGTTATCATATGGCAAATCAAATTGCTAATGGCAGAGTTTTGAGAAATATACACACTCCAGGGGAAATATCTCAATAGAATTGGGAAAAAATTACAAGAGTGTATAATGAAATAAGCCACATTTTCATTGCTGCATACAGTAAGTTAGTAGAACTGGGATACCTCTTGCATTTTATAAATGCCTTTTGGAATACACTGCTGTCCGGTTGCAAAGATCGAAATAATCGTGGCAGCCGTCGCCATGTCCAAGTCTGCACGCAGTTCCGCGACATCCCACCGTGGCGGAGTAGAGGAGGGAAGCCACAAGTTCAAGAAGATATCTGCAGCGAGTGACGAAACCATTGTGATCCATGTATGCGACGAATTCCGTAAAGTGAACAAGGACTTTGTATGCAACAAAGTGCTGCTGTTGGACAACATGAAGTACTTCAAGGCGTATCTGAACGATGCGAGCAACCACGAAGACATTGACATTTCTGTGCACTGTGACGTGAGCATTTTCGAATGGCTTTTCAATTACATCCATGCTGACGGCGCCACCACCAACAGCAAAGCGTCGCCGTCGACTTTGGCCGTGGACAACGTGACGTCGATCTTGATCTCGTCCGACTTTCTACAAATGGACTTCCTCGTCTCCGAGTGCGCTTCGTTCATCAGTCAGCATTTTGAAGAGGTCGTGGGCATGCCTGGGGACTTGCTTTGTATTTCAGATTCCATTCTCGACAAGATTGCCGCCATGTGCACCATGGAGCAGCTAGACGCGATCGAAATGTCCAAGGACAAGCTATGCTACAAGCTGTACACCAAGCGCCTCCATCGAATCGTGTCGGCGTTGAAGGACAAGGAAGATGGCGCGTCCGCCGCCGTGGAATGCTGCGTCCTGTGCGGGGTCGTGTACTACACTGGCCACCGCGGATTCCTCGTCTGTCGCCGAGCCAAGCTAAGCATCGGCAGGCATGGCAACATTGTCGCGCGACACGAAGCCAAACCCGAATGGAAGCTCGACGCGTGGGTGAAATCCCTTACCATTTCGTTTCCAGCGCGTCAGGCGTTCTGGAAGGTCTGGGGCGCGATGCAGTGCTTGTACTGCGTGGACTGCCACATGTACTTTACGGGCACCGAGCTCAACGAGTGCTACTACCACGACCCAAGCGAACCGACCAACGACGACAGCTGCTACGGGTGCTGCGGCGCCAAGCGCTTTGCCGCAGCCACACGCCCGTCATCGGGATGCAAAATCAAGGCGCACACGTATGCTTCCATCAACTACTACTCGACTGATTCGTCAGAGTATGCCATGCCAGAAGTCCTGGAGCGACTGCATCAGCTGGTTGCGTCCCATGCCGACTTGATGGCACGGGAGCCACCTGCAACCGATATGGCGAGTCAGCAGACTGCAACCAAATTCACAGGGGTTAATGAGATGCTGGCCGCGCATGTGAAGCCCCAGATCAGCATGTTGGCCACGTGCGACGTCTCCAACGAGTTGATGAAGGCTATCAAGTCGAATTTGCCAGAGGTGTCGACACCCCAGACAAGGAAACAGTGGAAGATCGACTTGTGCGTGGTGCTGCTTCGCTGTTCAGAGTCCGGGATACTGACGCTGGTTTGGCTGTGTGATTTAGGTTGCAAGAAAAGGACCGCATTCGCGTGCAAATGCTGTCGTCGGCACTCACAAAGATGCGCGTCGAGTACAAGGTCGCCAAGGGGTCGTCATGATGCAAGATTGCACTAACGTTATCAAACGTTAAATGAGTCCTCTTGATGATCCGGATAAGGTTTGTTCTTCAACAATGTCGTCGACGTTAATTAATTTCGTGTATTTTAATGCTCGGAGTCCATTTTACTTGCAGTTTGTAGTCTAGGACTGCAGATTTTAATTGTTCCGTGGCAATAATGTTGACGAATACTAATGGAGGAATGATTATCCGGAAACGTGCCTGCAACATTCCATCCAAATCGAATCAGGCGGCGCCGCACTACCTCGACATGGTGGAAGTGGTGCACACGACAGGGACCCTTGTGAATGACCGCAACCAGACACTGTGGTACCAGAAGCTCGTACCGCAGCAAATGGAGCTGCGGGGCTTGTTACTGTTCATCCACGGCATTTTGGAGCATTCGTCTCGCTACACCGAGTTCTTGAACACTCTGGCGGCGGCGGGATTTGCCGTGTACGCTCTTGACTTGATTGGGCATGGACGCAGCGAAGGGGAACGCGGGTACTTTGACCGTCACACGGATGTTGTGGATGATGTGGATCGTGTTCTCCATTACGCCAAGGCGGAGCTGAAGGAGTCGCATCCCAACATCAACAAGATAATCTTAGTTGGTCTGTCCTTTGGGGGTCTCGTGACAAACTTGACCCTGCTGAGAAAAACGCACGAAATCCACGCTGCTGTCCTCTGCGCCCCCGCCATCAACGTACCACGGACGTTCACCTTGAATGTTCAAGCGTATTTTGGGTCCATCTTGTCGGACAACTTTCCCAAGTGGCGCGTGGTGCCTGGCGTTGAAGCGACTGGTACATCCATGTACTAATTGATTTCCTGTCATTTCACCGCAATTCTCTGCGTAGCGCTGTCGGCAGAGTCGGATGTGCTGGCCGCGCGAGAACAAGACGACCTCATCACCACGGGACTCATGTGTGCCCGCGTCGGCAACGAAATTTTGCTCGCGTTTGACCACGTGGACCAATCCAAGCACATGATCACACTTCCTATCTTGATTGTAGTTGGTACGCCATATCGTACCTCTGTGGGTATGCAATTAAACACACTGTCACAGGGACGTTGGAAAAGGTGGTGTGCCCCAAGAGCATCGAGGGCTTCCACCGTGACATTCCTAGCACCGACAAAGAGCTCAAGGTGTTCGACGACATGGGACACTCGCTCTTGAGCGAAGCTAACCGCGGCGCTGTGTTTAGCCACATCACGGCGTGGCTCACCACTCGATTCGACCTTGTCGCATAGGAAACATGTGGGAAGGAGCTGTTTGTACTTTGTGTTTCGCCACTTGACACAACTGAAATATACGTAATGCATCTGCTGTAACCACGAGTAGTTTGCCTTGTCGAGCGAGGAGTCGTACACCCAGATCGTGTCAACATTGAACGATTTGGTAGTGCTGTACCCAAGTCGATTTGTATTGGTCAATATAAATGCATTATTTTGTGCTAGCCAATCAAAGAAGTCGAAATGGCAGCCCCTTATTGACAGTACTACAGTACTAACTTACGTAGTATTTTCAACCAGGTTTTACTGGCATTTTCAGGGTGCAGATCCATAAGGTATGTAGACGGCTGCATGAACATCGTGTTGTAAGTAAACCTCGCGCGAACCCCATGTCATAGCATCTTCATATTGCAGCCCAGGTTGAACGAGTAATGATATTTCCATTGACAAGTGTGAAAGCCCTGCCTGATGTAATAGATCGCGACTCTTGACTAATATCGTCGCTGATTGGCTAAAACAGTTGGATAATTTATCTGAAAGTCGACATCACATTCATCAGCGAATATGGAGGAAGTCGAGTCGGAACAGCTACGTTCGACGGGGACTTTCACGGGCCCAAGAGGTCACATCCTTCACTACAACCACGTTCTACCACCTGCAACAGTCGCGCGTTGTGGCCTTGTCGTGTTTCTGCATGGATTGGGAGAGTACTCCTCGCGATACACCAACTTGTTCGATGAGTTGGCTCGCCACGGCTGGGTGGTGTACGCGCACGATTATGTCGGTCATGGGCTAAGCGAAGGTGATCGCATGTACTTTGACCGCTTCGACGACGTCGTGGTAGACGCGGAATCGTTTATTGGCTTTGCCAAGTCCGACTCGCAGTCCACAAAACCGTGTGTGCTGTTGGGCAACTCCCTCGGTGGACTCGTCGCGAACTTTGTTGTGCTTAGACAAACCCAATTAGTGGATGCAGTCATTCTCGTGGCCCCAGGACTTGACGTTCCTCGCACGTGGCTACTCCACGTCCAAAGCGCGGTGGTGTCGGTGTTGTCGGCCGTGTTTCCCAAGTGGCGCATCGTGCCAAGCGGCGATCGAAACAGTATACCATTCATCTGTTGAATGGTGTAATGGCAGTGTGGACGTTGTAGATCTGACAAGTGATCGTGCTATCTTGGACGCAATCGACAGCGACCCCCTGTTGAACAAGCTCCCCATGAGCTGTCGAGTCGGTGCCGAGCTGCTTGGGGCGTTCACCGCATTCAGCCAGCGAAAACACCTTATCCAGCTTCCCGTGCTTGTTATTCTTGGTAAGGCCCGTATGAACTTACGATGCTGTCGCGAATGAGTGGCAACCAGCCTCAACACGATTGTATAACATACATGGCAGGTTCCGAGGAAAAAATGGTATCGACAGCCAGCATTCATAGCTACGTACAAGACATTGCAAGTCAAGACAAGGAGCTGCAGGAATTCGACGGCATGGGGCACTTGATGCTCTTGGAAAGCACCCGCCACCAAGTGTTTCAGTCTGTTGGTCAATGGCTCCATCACAGATACCACAACTAGGACTCACGAAAAATCACTTTGTCGTGGGGTAAACATCCGGATCCGGTTAAAATAATCCAGTGGCGAACCATTCCCCTTCGCATTATCCTCAATCATCATGGCCGAGTTTCAAGCGGTGATCCTTGCCGGCGGCAGCGGCGTCCGACTGTACCCGCTCACGGAAGAGACCCCGAAACCACTTCTCCTCTTGAACGATCGCCCTCTCCTGTACTACCAGCTGGCGCTGTTGGAGAAATCTGGGTTCTCGGACGTGCTCGTGATCACAACCACCGAGATGAAGGACCAAATTTGCGACTACAAGCTTCGTCAATACGACGGCAAGATCGGAATCGACGTGGTGGCCGTTGAAGGGGACGTTGGTGAGACTGCGGATGCCTTGCGCGCTGTGTCCGACCGTATTCGGTCGGACTTTATCGTTATCGCCGGGGACCTTGTTACAGATTGCGTACTCCAGCACGTGGCCGACTTGCATCGCATCAACGACGCCAGTGTCACGATGCTTCTCAAGCAGGAAGTGATTGGAGAGCCCGTGAAAGGCTCCAAGTCCAAGGATAAACCACGCCGCGACCGTGAAATGATCGACTGCATCGGGCTCGTCGACTCGGACTCGCGCGTGGTGCACATCGCGCACTCGATCTTTGCGAACGACGACATGGAAGGAAGCGAAGACGTGGAAATGCCGTTGGCTCTATTGAAACGTCGGCCGCGCATCAACATGCGCACGGACCTGTACGACGCTCACGTGTACATCTTTCCCCACTGGGTCCTGGACCTGCTCCACGAAAAGAAACACATTGCCAGCATCAAGGCCGACCTCATTCCGCATTTGGTGCGCCGGCAATTCCGCGGCGCCCAAGCACTGGCCGAGTCGGTGCGGGGAAAGCTGCAGTGTCCGCAACACGTGGCCAACCGCCTGAGCGTGTCCTGCGGCAGCAAAGACGACGATGACGTGATGAAAGTGTTTGCGTACATTTTGCCCTCCAATGCGTACTGTGAACGAGCAGACACGAAAGAAGCGTACAACGCCATGACCAAAGAAATCAAGTCCAAATGGAGACTCCAATAGGGAGAGATACGATATTTCATCGAATTTAGCGTGAATTGGTAGGTATATCACGAAAAAAAGAACCAAATTTGACTCACATTTGGAATGAATTCACGTCAATATTGAAGATATATTGATGTTTTTCCTAGAATCAACAAATATTGATATTTTTATCAGCTCGCAGCTTTGAACCATGACGGATACTTTGCTGGGAAGCGGAATCCCGTTCGCGGACGTGAGATGGAGTTCCAAGGTGGCGATGCAAGGACCTGGCATACAAGTGACATACGAACAGCTTAGCAAGGACACTTCGACTGTCCAGGACGCCTTGCGTCGTGAAAACCTCACTCGAGTTGCCATCAGCCTTCCGTTTGGAGTGGCGCAGGTCGTAGCGATGTGTGGCGCGATTGCAGCCCGGGCAGTGTATGTGCCGATCGACGAAACGCAAGCAATGGAGCGCAACCTTTTGATAGTACAAACCGCTTGCGTCCAAGCCGTGCTTTGTCATGCTGAGTCGTTGTGGCTTCAATGTCCTCGTCAAACCCATCTCGTGACCCCGCTTCACGTGCATGAGTTGGTCTTGGTCACATGGACAGACGCGTCGTCAACATCCTCCTCGTCCTTGCATCCGAACCCAATGCTAGAACATCCTGATGCTATGTACGTCCTCTTCACGTCCGGGTCCACAGGCGTACCCAAAGGCGTGGTGGGCACTCGTCGCGCGACATTGAACCGCCTGCAGTGGATGTGGCACGCGTTTCCATTTCAGCCCCACGACAAGGTCCTTCGCTCGACGAAGTTGACGTTTGTGGATGCGATATGGGAGATCTTGGGCACGCTGTCGCATGGCCAGACGCTGGTGGTCGTGCCATTCACGGGGTTCACTCCGCCGCTGGTCGCCGACTTGGCGCGGGGTCTGTCCGTCATCGCCGCCTTTCGCGTGACGCGGCTGACGTTGGTGCCGAGTGTGTTGCAAATGCTGCTGCATGCGGCTGCTTCGTTTCCTCAAACGATTCAAACGTTCGTCGTGAGTGGTGAGACCCTTCGTCCGCAACTTCTACAGCAAGCCTTGCAAGCTGCAGCCCCCACCGCAACAGTACTCAATCTTTACGGTGAGGTCACCATGGCCCATATATATATCCATCCCTGACCTGCCAAGAAAGAGAGTCATAGAACGATAAGGGATGGTTGTATAGGCAGCACGGAAGTCGGCGGCGACGTCACATGTGCGTCATTTTCGCGGCAGTCGACGACCAGTGACCAGATCGAGTCGTGGGGGGTCGTTGGGGTGCCCATTGGCAAAGCCATTCAGCATACCAAGTTGATGCTAATGGATAAGGATGGAGTGGTGTCGTGCACAAGGGGCGAGTTGTGGGTGGCGGGGCCCGGATTGGCGCTGGGATATCTAAACCCTTCGTAAGACCCTCGATCATTTTCTGAATGTTGTTTGCAAACGCTTGGAGACTGATTGACAAGGTGGTATATGACGCCGCCATTGTTGTAGTGACACGATTGACAAGTTTGTGCACGTGGGGTCCGACTTGTGGTTTAAGACTGGCGACGAGTGCGTCTGGCGGGGCGACGTCTTGTTTTATAGCGGTCGGGTGGACAGCCAAGTCAAGATTGGTGGGATTTCCATACACTTGGATGCTGTCGAGGTAGATGGTCAACATGATTGTGTGTGTGTATCTACATACATACACAAATGCCATCGACGACTGTACTCCCCTTCGTTTATATACCTAGGCATGTTTTGATATGTATCTCCACCAACAATTTCAACATCGGCCGTGGCATGTTGGCGCCGTGGCGATCTCCATGTCCAAGCCTTGTCTGCAACTAGACACGGTGGTTGTGTATGTTGGTATTGCTGGTGGCGCGGCAACGTTCACATCCATCCATTCCCAAGCGGCCCTGGCATCATTGTTCAATGGCCACGTGGTGGTGCCAGTTCGGGTGGTAGTGATCGAGCGGACTGCATTTCCACTGACTTCGACCGGAAAAACCCATCGGCGCCAACTGCTCGAGCTCTACAACCAGATCAACAAGGGGAACGAGTCTGCACCTGAATACAAAGACAAGCTAACGTCGATCCTGATGGCCCACTTGGACATGCCGTCGTCGACTGCCGCCATAGTGGACGAGATGACTCTGGTCGAGTTGGGTGGAAACTCGCTCGTGGCGACGATGGTGCTGCATGATCTTCGAACGCAATGCGGTCTAGCCACACTGGAACTAGCAGATGTGGTACTACCTCCTTCCCTCCGACCAATCCAATCGCATTCCCTTGAACATTATCGTATTCGTTGTTGCTTTCGTCATACATGGACACTAGCTTGGGAAAACCATCGGGCAAGTACGAGCGCTGGTTGCTTTACAATCAATACACCTCCACCACACAAAGAAACGACTTCCATCGTTGCTGCCTGGGCCAGCCAGCCCTACTACGACCCACGAATCGAGGCCAAAGCGCGTCAAAACAGAACCAACGAGCTTGGGGGACCTGTACATCAGCTGGTCCGTCGAAGTCGAGAAATGCATCGATGCGACGCCCCTGGTGGTGACGCACCAAAGTGCGATGACGACGACGATTGTCGTGGGATCCCACGATCACCACGTCACATGCGTCGACGCAACATTCCCCCCGCATGCGATAATGTGGCGGACCAAACTCCCCGATCGCATTGAATCGTCCTGTGTTCGTTCTGAGAATCGTCTGTTTGTGGGCTGCTACGACGGCCACGTCTACTGCCTACACAGGTCCACTGGCGACGTATGTCCGCCCTTGTTTGCCTTCACATGATATATGGCAGTACGTACTGACATTTATTCGTAGGTGCTGTGGTCGTTTGCGACGAACGATCAAATCAAGTGCACGCCGCTCGTGGTTGCCACCAAGCAAGTGGTTGTGTGCGGGTCCCACGATCGCCACGTGTACGGCCTCGACATTGCATCTGGCAAGTGCAAGTTCAAACTACCATTTCAAAAAGGGTACCGCCAAGTTGTTTTATACATGAACGAACCTACTCTGTATTCTACCTGCGACAGGGTTTACTCGACCCCAGCGTTTCAAGATGATATGCTGGTTTGCGCGTCGATTGGCGGCGACCTTCGTGGGTATGTATGGACGTCCCTCGACATTGACCAGCCGACGACACCTCATTGGATGATCCAGGTACGAAACTCCACTTTGACTTTCCAACGACTAAGTTGTTCAAGTGCAGCTAGCCGCTCCTGTCTTTAGCAATTTGGTCACGACGGCGCAGAAGTTGCTGGTCGTGGGGTGTGCAGACGGGTGTCTGTATGGCATGTCCTTGCAAACAGGGAGTACCCTGTGGCGTATTGCAACCGCAAAAGTACGTTGCAACTGCTTCATAATGCAATGCATGGGCGTTGTTGAAATCGTTAAGTACATTTTCCATAGCCGATTTTTAGCACCCCTTGCGTCTTGCTACAACACCCCCCTCGAGTCGTGTTTGGGTCCCACGATGGCATCCTTCGTTGTGCCACCTTGGCCGATGGTGAGTACACTTATATGGATGGCTTTCTTGGTAAAGGGCAAACCTTCCCATATGTTGTTTGTTGCTTGTAGAAGTAGTTGTTGTAGTCATGTATTACATCCCCATCCTATGTTTGTGTCTTGTGTAGGCATCGTCGTGGCTAGTGTGGACCTGGGCGACGCGATCTTTGCTTCCCCCACCATGTTAACTAGCGAAGGGGACTGTGGGGTGTGCACCACCAACGGGATGTATTATGTTTGGGACACTTGGTCCCCTATGTGGCAGGCGCAGCTGTCGCTTGGCGGACATGCATTCTCTTCCCCCGTCGCCCACGACAACGCAGTCTACGTGGGCACTCGAGCCAACAAACTGCTATGCATTCAACGACGTCGACACAATACCGAAGCAAGATAGCATTGAATTACACGCTGGCCGCGCCCTTCAACAAGGTGGGGGCGATATACGGAATAAGGACGGCCGCGACAGGAAACTCCAGCAGCACCCCAAGGACAGAACCGGCTAGCACGTCGGTCGGGTAGTGGCGACCCAGCGCCAAGCGGCAAAAGCAGATGGCCGTGGCCCACACCACAACCACCACTGGCATGCCCTTGACAGCCCACGCCCCCAACGTATCATGCAGGGCTTTGGGATAGTCTAACGGGTCCTCATGAGTAAATAAATGGATAAATGATTGTAGCAGTACATGCAGCGAGGTAGAAAATCAACCCCACGAGGCAAAACGAGCGGGTGGAGTGGCCAGACGGAAACGAGTGCTGGTCCGGCCCGGCAAAGCGCGCGTCTGTCTTGTGGTGCGGAGGACGGGCGCGCCGAAACATGAGCTTGAAGATGATGATAAACACAATGTCCACCTACATAAAAGCATCAGGCTGGTGGTCATGCGTCGTTGTGTGATGATCGTCGATCATGACCAACCACTTGGCACAGATAGAAGAACACGATGAACAGGCCTTGGCCTGGGGTGATGGTTTTCATGAAACCAAACACCCATGCCACGATGAGCAGAGGCAACACCGTCAAGAGCCACCTACACACTACTTGTCACGTGGTGGTTGTCGTGGGTACGCACAAGATGCCATCGCCAGTCAACGACACGAACTCCAGCACGTAAAAGGCAATGCGGTTGCCTTCAAAGGCTTGGAATATGGCTCGTGCCACGCCCAAGTCCACTTGGTAGAGCTTCTGCAGCAGAGTCACCTCTCGGTCAGCACCCATGAGCTTGTCCTGTTCCGTGGCGGCGACGACGGGGGATTGAAGTGCCATCACACGAAAGTTGGCGTATATTTTCAGCCGACTTTGCCCCGCTCACTTACGAGTAGCCAATCCTAGAGCTTGAAATTGCAAGATGGAAAATATAGCCAATCCACGATGACTCTATCATTATTATGACCAATCAAAGAAGGATTGTCGACGAGGCGATCGATGCGGATTTGTTGAACTGATCAATACTTCATTTTATAATGAAATATATTTATTTGCATCAAACATGCTTTGTTTTCCTGTATTTGACTGGTCCTTATTTGAAGTTGTTGCTATTTCCGGATAATTTGCAGAGGTTGGCCATGCCAAATTGGCGCCAGAATTGGCGCGTCACCACTTTGCAATCTGCCTGGATACCGGTAGCAGCATGACTGTACGTCAGCTGCTTCTTGTGGGTTGTGGGCTACTTGCGGCCAACGCTAAGCATATTGTGTCCAACCCGGTGATGCTGTTGTTGAGCTATGGTGCTCACACAATGGCTCAACCCCCTGCGCATGTCGTTGGCATTACGATTGCGCCCAATGCTGAACCACTTGCCGTACCAGCTAGTGAACTCAACAATTCTGTCGTATTGTTGCTCAGTGCTGGCATTCGCGATGTGATGACGATGAAGAGTCTCGCGGTACCTCCAGCGATCCGAACCAACGAAATCGTAGTCGACATCACTGACCTCGACTTGCTCCGTCCTCCCCAGAGCAAAGTGCATGCGATATCTGGCATCACTGCCGCATTATCCATTGTGTCTGGTGCGTTCGTGGCGATACTTGGATTTAAAATGCGTCGACTTGCAGTGCTCCTATGTGGGTTTGCAGTGGGTGGGCTCTCGTGTTATGCCCTTGCGACCACCGTCCACTTTTCTGATCCGTCGTCGATCGTGCTTGGTGCGTGGCTGTCGTTCCTGGTCGGCGGCCTCCTCGTTGGTGTCATATGCATGCTTGTTGAACAAGTGGGCAACTTTGTCGTTGGTGCTTCGGGGCGCGCGTCCATGACGATCTTGATTCACATTTCGTTCAACTACTTGGGCTCGCCATCCAACCCCAACGCCGCGTTGTACATATTTGGAGCCATATTATCACTGACGTTGGGACTCGTGGCCGTGCTCATGGGCAAACCATTCTTGATCGTAGCCACTGGCCTTACGGGGGCACTGGAATTTGTCTGGGGAATTGGGTATTTTGTAGGTCAATACCCATGCGTGATTGCGTTGCCGCGAACGCAATACCTTACAGGAGGTGCGTGGCACTACGACAACCCATCGGCGTGGTGGGTCTACCTCTCGGTCAGTCTGGCGGTTGCTATCGTTGGCATTGGACTGCAATTTGCTGTTACGGCTGTGGACGCACCCCCCAAGAAACCGCAAGATCTCCATCATGCCACCCGTAAATCAGGCCATCGTGATGTCCTTGGACCCCCAGATGCACACCGCCACACTCATCGCATCAACGATGACGCTATTGAATTAGTCGAAATTACCTACAGCCGACACGGTCGATTTAGCAGAACCCTCGAAGACGACCTTGAGCGGAATCCCCATCGATATGGAGAAGACATGGAACCCGTGACGGAAACCGCCTTCGTCACCATCCGTACTCCAAGAAACATGCATGACCACGAACATCGCCTTCAACATTAAAGCCAAGCAACATTTTAATTACTTCAAGCAGATCACTTTGACCTTCATATCATCCGGATGACTTGACCACTTCAACCATCGTGCCTTTCCACTCCAAAAGATTCCTTTGTAAACCGGAACCAGCCAATCGGCGGCAGCTCCTAGATTCGGAAGTGCGTCAAGGCGGCTTTGTGTGGTCACATTTGATTTGGATGATGTACGGCGCGACAGCTTCGGACGGCCTGCTGGGCACTCGCATCAGCACTGCGGCTTCGATGCAGCCGTATCTGCTTTTGGCTACAAACGTCGCCATGATGGCCTGTGTTCTCGTCGTGACACTTTCCATGCATGCCTCCATGCAGCGATACGATGCATTAAGTGACAAGCTGGACATGTACTTGTAAGCTGGAAGGCATCGCGATGATGCTTGACTGTCAACTCTCATGCAGGAACAACCAAGCCACCACCCTTGGTTCTCATCAAGCACAACCACTCCAGTTACCGTTCAAGTTCGCCGTGAGCCACGTAACCCCTCGTAAAGATCAGTCGATGCGAGGGACATGCTGGGACTTTGCCACCATTGGCGTGTTGGAGCAGTCGTATCGCGCAGAGGCGATTCGAAAGGGTTACCTCACCGTGAACCAGTACGTGTCGTTCTCAGAACAGGTACTACGACCCATCAACTAGCCCTTCATCCACGATGCAATTACTGAATCACACCAGGCGTACGGTGCGGAAATTCTCGAGTTGTGTGCTGGCCCTGCAAATTCCCCCCAACAAGTCGCGTGCCGTGTTGCTGGTGATTCGGTACACTATGATTTCCATACTTCGAAATGGACTTTGCAGGGTGGAATAACGTTATGGCATCACTTGTAGATGTGGAAAAACTCGACTGAAGGGGGCGAAGTGGCCGTGTTGTACTATTTGCAATATGGCTTGAAAGAGTCTGTGTTTCCCGATGCGATTTGCCCATACTTGAACGACAACAACGGCAGCGACTCGATCTGTCCTGGGTTGTCCGACACTCGGCACGCAGACAATCCCATCTCGTTTACCATTCGCGTATGTTCTTCTATCCGTTATACTCTTGTCTCGCTGTGTTATGGGGCGATTCTAGTCGATGGAGACGTGGTACGAAGACTTGACCATCAAGCAGCAATTGTTTGCCCAGAACAAGGCGATGGCGCTGTCGACCCCTGTCACATACGTCACACACTACTACCCATGTCTGTCCCGCTTCAGCCACGACTCGGACCCGCACTGCTCGGTGGACCAATGCACGCTGTGTCCCCCTGAAATGGCGGCCACGACCTGCTGCATCCCGTTGAAAGGCGGGCGCAACCGCAACATGGAAGGCGAGTTCTTCCACCATCGCGGTATGACCATCGAAGGGGGCCACGCTATGGTACGACCATGCATCGTTCAATTGTCAATCGTTCGATTGTTCGAACTATTGTGGAATTGGTGGCTGGCTGTGGTAGCTCCTCGTGGGCTACAACGATGCGTTTCTCACGCGCGACGGGTACACTGGTGGCCTCATTGTCAAGAATTCGTGGCTCGATGGACCGACGCAGGGCAGCCATTCGTTGGCGTATTGGATGCAAGAGGTGTCGGACTGGGAAGAACGCGTCGTGTGTCCCAACTCGTACAAGTACGTACGACCAGATATATATGGTCATCCTAAACGAAGGTTCCTACAATCTATTCTATATAGTCCGTTCAACTGGTACCAATGTGGCAACAACGCCGCCTCCCCTGTCGTAACCCCCCACAACGACACCACATCGTCGTCATCCTTATTTAACCGAACCAAGGCGTTCGACGAAGGGGTCGGCGCGTGCTTGTCGGAGGAATCGCGCATCTACGCCCACGTGAATATGCAGCCGCTGCACTTGGAGTGCGTGGACGGAACGGCGTGCTCGTTGGAGCCCAACACGACGTACTTTGTGCGCAACACGACCGACTGGGGCGACCGCATGACGGTCATGTGCGTGTGGGAGCACAACCTGCACACGCCGTCGCGAGAGTTTTGTCTCAAGCCGATGCTCGAGGTGGACATTGCACGCACATTGCGGTAAACATGCGATCGATGTTGAACTTCGTTGCTCAGTTGGTTGCGTGTAGCCCCGTGGCCCATGAAGTTCGAGCCAACGACCCGGACCGGTGCGGGTTTTACTTTATGCCGTACGCCAGCATCCGCCAGTACATTGCGCAATTCCAGGGGTTCTACGTCAACAGCTTTGACATCGAGTGGGCGCCACAGTCGTTTGCTGCCAACCGCCACAAGTTCCCGCACCTCAACTATACGTTGCTCGAGCGGTCGACGCGCCACCAGAACCGCAGCTCGTTCGATGGACCGTTTCCGCATGCCCGGGTGGTGGCACCCGAGGAATTCCATCCCCATGCACATTATCACCCGTAGTTGAGAAGGCGATCATGTGATCAAAAAATACATCGTTTTAGATGGACCTAATACGTACAGGCTAAAAGTTGAACCTACTGAAACAATTTGCACATACAATATTATGGTTGTATTACTGGCGAAGGACTAGTGGGGTTGGACAGTGGGGCGAGATATTCAACGCGGCATGACGTGGGGGCATCAGAGTCCTTGAGCGGGACGGCGGCGCGGTGCGATTCGGCACCGTGCGACGTCTACAGGACCTCCTTGACTGTGGCATTCATGCGCTACAAGCATCCAACCACCGCACAATGAACATCATCGCACATCATCATGATGAGGTTGTTTCAATGTCATGGTCCAATCAGCCAAATCAAACCACTGACGTTGGGTTTGACGAAAGAGGATATTCTTGGCGAGGTTGTTGGTCTATAGCGCGTTGACAGGCAGCATCAACATTGTGGGTCAATATCGCGCTTATAGCGGCGAGTTGGGCGGGTCGCTTACCTTTGGTGGGCCCATCGTGGAGGTGGATGCGATGACGACCCCGTGAGTTTGTAAATGAGCCTACTGGGTGTTCATGCTTTCGTCGAGGACGAAGTGGACGTTCATACGTACCTAGGACCAAAGATGGCAATGGTGTCGAGTTGGCGCATGCGGCAGAGCCACACGGATGGAGGGTTCAAGTCTTGAACCCTCCGCAAGTACCTTGTCAAATCTTCAAGTTGAAGATTTGATTGAAGTGGTGCATTTTCCGGATAAATAGTCGGCTGCTATTGGCCTGATTGTAAAAAATACAGCGATTTGATTGGATATTTGTCATTGTTGGATTGCAATATACTTTTATCAAGTCATGTCGGAAAGTGCAAATCCGGATTCAAAAATTGAGTATGTATCTTGTGAGTCATATGATGGTACTTCGTGGCTCTTGCCAAGTGGCCTGCGCTCTGTCGCGAGGGTGAGCCACCATTTCTAGATTCACTTGGCCACGATGGTGCAAAAGGAAGAGCGCAGTCCCTTGTATAGCAGTAATGGTGTGGCTGTCATGCGATCTGCCTCCGTGGAGCGGCGGCAATCCACGAAGTGGTGGTGGGTGATGCCAATGTACGGGTTCCCAGTCTTGATGCTGTTGAACATGGTGATGCTGGCGGTGTTGGCAGTCCAGTTGCATCGCTCAAACTCACTTCAATCCCGCTTCGCCGACAGCATGGACACACCTGCCGCGGCTGCCATGTACGTCGTGCAGTCCTGAATTACCTGGGACTGTTCCTGTGGTAGGTATCACACCCGTGGCGGCGGTATCATCGCCGCGTTGTTGCCAATCAAGTTCGCCGTGGACCACGTCACCCCCTACAAGGACCAGGCACGTCGAGGAACATGCTGGGACTTTAGCACGATCGGAGCATTGGAGCAGTCGTACCGCAAGCACGGCGTCGCCAAGGGATGGCTAGACTCGAACGAGTACGTATCCTTCTCGGAGCAGGCGTACGGTATTGAAGTGATGGAGTTGTGCACTGGGCCCGTCGACTCGCCGCAGCAGCAAGCATGCCGCATCGCTGGCGACAACGTACTCAACGTGCAACATTGCATCACTATTCCCACCCCTTGTAGGTTTGGCGCAACTCGACCGAGGGCGGGGAGGTGCCGCTGCTGTACTACCTTCACAAAGGCCTCAAGGATTCAGTGTTCCCGACCCGCGTTTGTCCGTACACGTCCTCTCCGGGCCACGACTGGGACTGCCCCGAGCTGGACGACGCGTTCGTCCGGAAGTCCAACCCGCTGTCGTTCACAGTCAACGACATGGGCACGTTCTACGACCAAGCCAGCATCAAGCACAAGTTGGTGCAAAGTGGACTGGCCATGCCGGTATCAACCACGCTTGTCTCCGTCCAGCACATGTATCCGTGTGTGGGCAAGTTTCTTGCGAACGACCCTCGCTGCGACGCCGCGACTTGTCAACTCTGTCCGCCTGAACTACCCATGGCCACGTGCTGCGTCCCCGCCGACAGCACGCGCGGCCAAAACATGGACGGGGAGTTCCTCGCGCATTCTGGCATGCAAGTTGAAGGCGGGCATGGAATGGTACAGTACATGCATTCCTGTTACAAACACACGACGACTTCCTTGAAGACTGGGAATGTAGCTTGTGGTGGCGTATAACGACCTGTTTCGCACGCGTGAAGGCGCGACGGGGGGGTTTGTGGTCAAGAATTCATGGCAAGATGGGTGGCAAGGCAGCCACTCGATGGCGTATTGGATGCAGGACGTTTCCGAATGGGACGACCGCGTCGTGTGCCCTAACAGCTTCAAGTACAAGCCAATCCATTTGTTGTAATCATCCTATCCTACTGTTCTTCTAGTCCCTTCAACTGGTACGTCCCCACGCAAGACGACGGCGTCGTGGACATCGCCGCGTGCTTGTCGGACGACTCGGTACAGTACGCCGCCCTCAACCGCCAGCCGTTGCACTTGACCTGCGTCGACGATGCGTATTGCGTGCCTGGACGCGTCTACTTTGCGAAGAACCGGACCTCATATGGCGATCGCATGCATGTCATGTGCTTTTGGGAGTACGACCCGACAGTCAAATCCTCGAAGCATGTGTGCTTGCCGCCCATGCTTCAGGAAACCATCGCCCGCACGTTCGAGTACGTCCTAACTTGACATGGGATTGGACTCCTTGATATTGCTAGCTAATACACACACTACTACTCCTAGACCGGACGAGGTTTACGAGAATGACTCGGACCTGTGTGGGTTTTACTTTTTGCCGTACGATACCATCAGTCAAGTGTCGGCGCTGTTTCAAGGGTTCTTCGTCAACAGCTTTGACGTCAAGTGGGCCCCGCAGTCGTACCTCGCGAACCGCGAGAAGTTCCCCCACCTCAACTACTCGCTCGTCCAAGCCTCCACGTTTACGCAGCACTCATCCAGCCGCTTTGATGGTCCTTTTCCATTTGCGCACAAGTATAAACCTATGAACCAACTCACGCAGCACCGCCGCCGCCATTAACATTTCAAATGTACTGGGCAGATTGACAATCAATCTTGCAGTGTACTTTGAAGTATCATTCATGAACGGCGTTCGCATTGGAAATCTACATGCTCAGCGGATAGAAACGGCATAGTAGGTGCTGCGCTGTGTCCTTGTCGACACCTCCAACAGGGGAACCAGTCCTTGTTGGCCACATAAGACTGTTGAGGTCGAAGCTATGGCACGTGCAGCCGTTTATGTCGCGCGCTTCAAGATCTCAACGTTCGTACGACATGAAGTAGAACCCGCAAGTACACGCCCTTGTTGTTTGCAGTCTCTGGCGTCATCGCTTTCGCGGTGGGGCTCGAGCAAAAATTGGTTTGTCGTGTTGGGGTATTGTCGAGTTGCCAGAAGCAAAACTTTATCATTTTCACGCCAAAGTTGATCGGGTTTTGCATGAAGTATGTAACCACTGAATCCATGTTGCATTGAGTGGCGTCCGTGCGCTTGGTGTGCGTATAAGAGGGGCTGCTTGGTCACGTCGACATTCCAACTTCCCCTTGGCCTTGGTAGACAGGCAGCGCATTCGAAGGGATGTTCCCAATTGGGGCATTGCCTCACGCGTAATAATTCATGGGTTACCAGTACCTGTTGGGATAACGCATGCGTTCTTCCCTGTCGGAAATGTCCTGAAGCCACCACTTCCTCGAGTGGCTGCCCTCGGCCCCCTATATACCTCCCGAGTTCTTGACGATAATATGTGAAGTACGCATAGTTGTAGCCAATCATTAGTGACACATTGAACTACAGCAGTCGTGCAGAGTCACGATGTCAATAATACCGTGCAGCGGCCCCGATATACTCATGATGTGGTCGTGGAGGATTTATTCGCCATCCATGTGGATGGCCTTGATGCTAAACTGGGGAATGCAGCATGTGGTGTGCGGAAGTGGCGGCGGTTCTCGCTGGCCGTTAGGGGGTCCATGTACTACTCGCGTGGGATTATCAACGTGACAAATCAGGATGGCAGCATGTATGTAGTGCAGGATGTATATGCATGGAAACGTGCGTTCATGTTGAACCGAACGGGGTTGGTTTCTCACGCTTGGCCCATGCCGCCGCAACGCAGTTTTTCCGCTGGAATGTGCGCGCCAATGTAGGTACGCACCTTCTGGCAGAAATGGCATGTTGCGACACGACGCACCACTTGTTGCGGCGACGTCTGGGGTCCTGCGCAGAGATTTACGATGCGGGTCCCCTGCTCTGAAAACGACACGTACTCGCGCTCGTCAAGAAGCCTGTAGGCGACTCTGTTGGCTCGATACGACCGCTGATCGTGGCAAAGTCCCAGGCATGCTGCTGGACATGTGCATGTTGGAGAACTACATGTCAGTGATCGTGTGGTGGCGGCATGTGTTCCATGTGTCGGAGACGGGCTTGGTATGATTGTGGGTGGTCGCATTAGTGCAAGACGCACACAACCACCATGTTCTAGCCAGTTGCTTGGTACAGAACTGCTCGTCGTTGCCCTGACTTGCAAGGATGACCTCTCATTTGCTGCACACGGCGTTGAACGCACAGAACAAGTAGAATTCGTAGGACACCAGAGAGGTGCTTGATGTGATGTCTTTTGGGTGCCGGTGGTACCCTACACGTGAAATCAAGTTGAGTGCCTATTAATCTTCATGGGCGTGTACCTCCATGCCGTCTGGACGACTCATCGTCTCCACTAGCCCCAAGCTGATGACTGAGCGACCCGCGCGCTATAGGCCGTCACATATGGCAGTCGCCGGTATCAATGCGACACCACAATTCACTTCAAACTATTTTTATTTGAAATAACACGTTATCATGGAAATACTATCGTTCTTATATCCCCTGGAGTGCTTCGCAAGCCGGCCCCACTGATGAGTTGCTCACCATGGCAAATATTCCTTTTCTGCAAATATTATGGAAGATAGATGAGAATTCACCTCGACCTTACCACTTCGGATCAGACCAACAGGTCCTTGCTGTACTCCAAGCACTGCTCCTCCGTCTTGAACTTGGCGCTCGTAGCTGGTGCATTGGATGTTCATGGCGCCCACACACGTACATTTGACGCCTTGCGCTGCTCTTGTATTTCTAGGGAGCCCAGGCGTTTGACTGTGTCGTCCCACACCTTGGAGAACATGTCTACCAGTGCCGTCGGCAAACACCACGGGCACCGACGACGAAATTGTGTCGACGGCGACTTCTTTCCTTGACTTTGGACATCTTGTTCATGCATTCCACGTATTCGACGTATTGCAAGAACAGTGTTGATTTATTCGACGTGGAGATACCAGTAGTTAGGCGGTGGATCTGGCTTTCTTGCTGGCGAGGGCAGGCATTCATACCAGACACGATGCTGAACATGTGTACTCCAACATATTTCAATAAGATTTCATCCTTGTGTGGTGTGACATGCTTGGTGGCCAACTTGGCAAGCAACATCGAGAACGCCATGCTGCCGAGAAGATATGTCAACCGTTTGAGCTTGACCAACAGGGCGGATGCTGCACTGTCGTCGTCGTCGTGCCCATGACGAGGACGTCATCAATGGCGATCACCGGCGACGGCATTGAGAATGCGAGGCGAGTGACGTGGGTCTTCGCCTCGGGGACCAGTTATGAGAGAGCAATCCAGTCTCTGCTGAATGCGCCATGGAACTTTGCGTGACGTGGCTGCTGTAAACGCAACACTGAGTGTCATCGCATCAACCTCGTTGATGGTCGAATCTCCCGCATCCGACAGCATAATAAATAATTGATTTAATGAAAAATGGTTCAACAAGTTATAAATGAAATAAATGCTTCAAAGTACTACTAGTAGTAGTACTATGAAACCGACACACCCTATCACCACTAATGTTACCGGTAGACACTTCAGTCATCCTCCTAACCTTGCGCTTGTTCATCGGCGGTATTGATATCTCACCTTAGATACCGGGAACTGCATCATCCAGCCTTCATCCAGGAACCGCCGCCGTTCTCCGCCCTTTTGAATGAATAAGTGAAACCGTCACTAGGTTGAACCGGCGGAATGAGTTTTCCCCGCGCATTTTTACATATCCAAATTTTCGGCAAGTGATGAGTGCACCTACCGTGGCGACGACCCATGCCATGTCGGATACGCCGACGGCAGCTGCGTCCACGAGTACCGTGGAGGACGTCGCGCATTGGGATAGTGTGCAGACGTACGTGACGGAGCTCAACACGTACTGCACGCAGCTGCGGTGGTCGGCAAACGAACTCGAAGAAGAAGCGCGGGAAATCCGACGGGCGCTTGCACTCCTCGGGCGCAAACAACAAGTTCAAAGAGTGCTCTTCGACAACACTACCAACAGCAACGACGACGACGAGGGGGACGATGAAGTCGAAATGATGTGAGGGGTCCTGCTTTATGAACAAGTAGTTGCGTTAATGACGGTGTTGTGTTGGAGCACATGACGGCATGCAAGTCTGGGTTATTCACAGGGTGGACATATTATTCGCGGGCTTGCGTATGCACATACACGGCGACCACGGTCGTGTCATCCACTTTCCCGCCTTGAAAGGTGTACCCGTATCCTTCCCTTGCGAGCTTGGAGAACGGCGACTCGCGGGTTTTGTCGTGCGCAAATGCATTCGCCATCAACGTGAGCGAATACGACAGGTCCATCATGGCCTTCTTGACTGCTGCCGCGGCGTCCGGTTGAAGTGGTTTCTCCTCGTCCACTGTGGCGAACTCTGGGTGTGCTAGAAGGACGCGGCCGACAAACTTGTCTGCTTCTGCCAAAATCTCGTCGTCAAACACGTTATCAAACAGTCCATCGGATCCCACAATCACGATATCCCCATGCTGCAACGTATGCGTCGTGACGAACGCGTCCTTGGGCAGGTAGTGGTCGCCTTCGCCCCGCATCCAAGTTGGATACAACGACAGTTGGAAGGGCGCGTTGAAGGCCCATGTCTGTTCCACGCTTCGGAAATGCTTGGCGCCATTCCGAATGACGAGGTACCCGGAATCCCCCAAGTTGGCCGTCTCGAGAGCGCCCGAGTATCGATCCAAAACGAGGAACACGGCCGTGGACCCCCCGGGGTTCTTGTCGCCACCAGATTTGACGTGGACCAAAGCATCCTCCAGCATTTCTCGTGGATGAGGCTGGTCGTTGGACGATACTACTCGTGAGAACGATTCCTTCGCGCCGTCGACGAGAGCGAGCGAGAACGCCGATGGATCGACACCACTTTCTTGCCATCCACCAACCCCGTCAGCAACACCGACACTTGCATACCGGTGAGCGCTGGCGTCCCCAACAACGTAATACGCATCTTCCCCGCAGTTTTTTGCTGTGTTGCTGTTCTTGGCCTTGGAGACGTACTCGAGCTTCTTGGGCTTGCATCCGACGCCGACCAAGAGACTCAAGGGACGTGAAGGTCTCTGGCAAGATGACGCCCCTGCATCATTCACGGAGCATGTACCTTGCTCTCCATCTTGAATCGTCGAAGGAAGGGTCTCTGTGACGACGCCATGAACTGCAAGCAGCGCCAGCACCGCGACCTTCTTCCACCCCATGGGTGACATTTGAACAGTACCGGATAATAAAGACTTTATCCGGTACTACGTGAAATGCTCTAAAAAGGTTCTATCCGGATAATTTCTGCCTTGTGTCCCTTCAGCCAAAGATTGTGTTTGAGGTTGGTGCGATGGGACGGAACGGCGTCAAGGTGATCATCCGTGCGCGACCCACGGCCGTCTTTGCCCAAAACCAGATCCACATCGATCAAGATGAGAACACGATTGAGATCTCTCTCGCGGACACCAAGGTCGAGATGGTGCCGTCGAATAAGAAGGACTCGTGGAAATTCAAGTTTCACCAAGTGCTGCAGAATGCCGGCCAGGACAAAGTGTACGAAGCGATCGCTCGTGACATCGTTCATGGTACTATCGTGGACGGAATCAACGGCACGATCATGGCGTACGGGCAAACTGGGGCTGGGAAGACGTTCACGATGATCGGCGACACGCGCAACTACCAGCACCGCGGCATCGCCCCGCGCGCGATTGCCCAAGTGTTCCAAGAAATAGAGAACCGCATCGAAATCGAGTCCACCGTGCATGTGTCGTACATGGAGATCTACAACGATCGCATCTTCGACCTCCTTGCCCCCGACGACGACACCGATATCCACGAGTATGTGATAGTCGAAGACGCCAAGGGCACGTACGTTCGCGGCCTGACCCAAGTGGAAACCGCGACCGAAAAGGATGCGCTGGACCAGCTCTTCAACGGCGAATTGCGGCGCACGGTGGCCGAGCACCAGTTGAACAAACGGTCCAACCGTTCGCATTGCATTTTCACGTTCCACATTTCCCAGGTTCAACGACGTTGTCGTACCTTTTTTCCATATGCATCACATTAATCTGAGTAGAAATCCCGCACCGGTGGCAACGAGCACGTCGTGCACAGCAAACTGCACTTGGTGGACCTCGCGGGCAGCGAACGGCTCAAGAAAACGATGCAGGACGACGAATGCGGCACATCGCACAAGACCACGATCAAGAAGGAGTCCATGTACATCAACCAGAGCCTCACCTTCCTCGAGCAATGCATTGTCGCGCTGGGGGCGCGCGAGCAGCGTCACATTCCATATCGCCAGACTAAACTCACCAACGTGCTCAAAGATTCACTCGGCGGGAATTGCAACACGCTCATGTTTGCCTGTGTGTGGGTATGTACAAAGAGCTAACGGACCCTGCCATTGTCGTCACGACTGCCATTAAAGCCTATTTGAGTTCTTCTGGAGAGGTTTCCCCCAGATGAAGCTGATTTCTTTGACTAGGGTGAGAGCAAGCATTTGGAGGAAACTATTTCGACGCTCAAGCTGGCGCAGCGCATGATGCGCGTGCAGAACGAAGCCACGTCGATCGTCGAGACGGACCCGACGATTCTAATCAAGAAGTACGAAAAGCAAATCAAAGAACTCAAGCAGGAGCTGACCATGCACGACTCGCTGGTCGAACGCACGGGCGTCGTGTACGACGAACACACGCCCGAACAAAAGTTTGAGCTCATGCGGCTGGTCCGCGCCTACGTTGACAGCGCCGTGGACGATGACGCGGTGCTCCAGCTCACGAGTTTGCGGCACATAAAGGAGCTGTTTCGGCAGTTCAAAGTGCTGCTCAAGAACGCCGAGAGCGCATCGCCGCAGCAGTTTGTCACACGGTCCAACACGTCCAACGTGTCGCGCGAGAACGGCACGCTGGACGGGTCGACGCTAGACGACGACGACAAGCTTGTGGGGGACCCAGAGGACCACGCGGGGTTTGTGCTCGGTGTGGCCCCCAACGGTGCGATGCCATCGGTCATGGACGTGGGACCGAAGAAGGATGGGGGGCTCCGCGCTTCGACGGACGACTGCAGCGTGCGGGACGCGTCCCCTGTGGACGCGGCGGATGACAAGAACAACAACGATTCCAAGGGCGAGCATGTCGAAGTGGACAAGGACGATGCGTACAAGGTGCGAAAGCTAGACACATTGAGATGACTTTTTCATCAACAACTGGGGTTGTATAGTTTTTCATCACTTCGGGGCCAGGCAAAAAGCTGCATGGGTCGCTGCAGGACGAAAAACAGACCCTGAAAATATCAAAGGACAGGGCGCGGGACATCACGAGCCAATTGAACGTGACCAAGGTGCTCATCGACGGGTTGAAGCAGCAAATCCAGGAGAAGCGCGTGGTGCGCAAGCGAGCGAGCGTGGGCAAACAGACCAAAGACACGGATGATGACGAAGTTGTGGACGAGGAAGAGTTTATCCTCATGCGCAAGGAGCGCGAGGCGAAGCGGGACTATCGGGTGCTGTACGATGACTTGAAGGAGGCCAAGAACGAGTACGACTTTACGCAACGCAGCATCGAGCTACTCCGGATGCGCCTCGTGCAAGAATTTGAAGAATGGTACGTCGAAGGCGGCGGCAGCCAGGCCAAGGGCGGCGAGGATGGCGATCTTGACAAGCTGGACGAGGGCGAGAAGTTTGACCAAATGGAGGTGGAGCGCGTGCGAGCCCAAGACCCTGACTCGCTCGCGTTTTTTCAAGCGCAAAAGAAAATGCGCCAAGGGGGAACGTCCAACCAGCGCAAGGCGGCCAAGCGTTAATTGGAGTATTCGTTAAGAATAATGTTATGGACTGTTCTACATGTCTCTGATGGTTATTGCAACTCCTCGTGGCTACAACGTGGCGAGCGGACCAATATGTACGTAGCCGTCCTGCTCACAGTGTATGATACAAGGATGTGGTCGACTTAAAAATAGTATCGTTGGTTTGCTTGTTACGGGTGAATAACTTAAGGGAAGTCCTCCCACATGTCGTCGTTGCCGTCGGGGTCTTCGGGGGACGGCGCCGCGACGGAGTGGGCGAGGAGGTTGTTGACGTCCAACGAAGGCGCGGAGACCGGGGGCGTTTGGACTTTGCTTCGATCCTTGTCGCGCTTCTTCTTTTTCTTCTGCTTTGCTTCCACCGCATCGACGGAACTTTCGTCTTTGTGCGACGACTTGCGACGGCGGCGAGATGCAGGGGGGTCTTCGGTCTCCCCCAACCCTGACGATTTCGTGTCGGCAACCCGTCGGCCTTGTCTCGAGCCTTGCCGCGACTGCAGACGGTCCCGAGGCTGGTAGTCCATGTCCACAGGACACACGAGTTGGTCGAGGGGGGCGGACGATTCGTCCTACAAGTCCGAAGGGTGAGCACATATGTCGTTTAAAATTGGAAAACAAATACCGTGTGAACCAAAGGTTCGAGGGAATTGCCGAGGCTGTCGAGGTTGTTTTGCAGCGTGTCGTCGCGCGACTGCTTGTCCTTTTTCTTCTTGTCTTTCTTCCTCGACGAAGCCGATGATGACGCGGAGGATTTCTTGACTGTGCCGTCAGTAGCGTCGCCGGGCTTGTCTCGGCGCGAGCTCTTAGATGACGCGCTCGGCAGTTTGGTTTTCACGTCGTTGAGCGGAAGCAATTCCATGCCGTGGTCCTCCCCTCGACTGGAAATAGCATCGATTTTCTACAAGAGCGTGGTTATTGTCTGGAGTCTTCTAGAGACCTCCATTTTGACGTACTCCACGCGTTTTACTCCGCGATTTGGTGGACCGATTACTCATAGGGGTGTCTGCCCCGCACACTTCGGCCCCACCCGTTTCGCCGCCACTAAACGGCCGGTCGATCGGAGCGTAGCCAGCAGCAGACCCACCGCCACCGCCCCCTCCAAGCGACGGCAGCTTCATGTTGGTGAAATCTCCCCGCGGCTTGATGCGTGGAAGTTGCCATCTAATAATCGTCTGTGACTTGATGCATCTTAGGACGACGTTTAAAGGGACGTACTCTTCCTTGTCGTCGAGCCACACAGCTTTTTCCCACACTTTGATTAGCTCGTTCTGAGGGAGAAATAACTCGACGAGCTGTTCCATGAGTTTCACTTCGCGCGTTTGCTGATGGATCGTGTCCATCAAGCTATCTCGTTCGCGCTCGAATTCCTTGTGCATGTCGGCCATCTCTTCCTTGGCCGCTTCCAGTTTGGCCTTGTATTTCGACTGCTTCTTCTTGTAGGCGGCAATGTTGACTTGCGCTTGCTCTTGGGCGTTTTTGAGCTCCTCTTCGACGCTCTGCTTCTCGGCTTGGAGCGCCTCTTGAGCGATTTCATACTGCGCTTCCTTCTTCTTTTTCATCTTGAGCTTGATTTGCGCCCGTCGAAACTCGACCTAATGACCAGAGTTGGACGACCTCGTCGATGGTGGCGACGTAGGCATACATACCTGCTGCTTCAAGATGGCCACTTCAGCATCGACCGCGGCGCCGCCTGGTTTGGTGCCGCAGATTTGCGATCCAATCTTCTCCAGCTTGGTAGCCAATTCAGACTTTTCGCGCATGTGGCTTTCCATAGCCTATCATAGCGTCAATATGGACAATGCCCCGAATTCGTGACGTCATCCCAGCTAATTGTACCAGTTGAGTGAGCTCAAGTTCCTTGGCCATTTTGTCGCGATGGTTCAATATCGTTTGGTTCATCTCTTTCAACGCTTCTTTCTCCTTCATGTGGTCGTCGGGCACCACTTCACGCACGACCTCGACCACTTCCTTGACGATCTTCACCTTGGGAGGTTGCGCGGCGCGTGCCATAGCTTCGTCCATCATGCGCTCGGCCTTGCGCATCATTTCGGCGGCCTTTGCTTTGGTTTCTTCCATTTCTTTGGTACGCTGCACCTCTTTTTCCCGAATGGCGTGGAGTTCTCGTTCCCTGGCCTCGTCTTGCTCGTCGCGACGTCGTTTGTCTTCACGTTCTTTTTCAAGATCTTTGCTTGGTTCACCTTGAGCATCTGTAGCGTTGGAACACGGTGTGACAGAGTCGTCAGGAGTCGGCGGAGCGGGCGTGCCACTGGCGACAGGCAGCTCGTTGATGACCTCAGATGTAGCCGTCGATTCCGTGGGCGATGATACCGCCATTTCGACTGGAACAACCACCGGTATCTCTTTCACTGGAGGGGAGGGCACTCTTCGCATCGCACTTGCTTGTGGAGTCGACGACACAGACGCCAGTTGCACCTCCGCCATCATTTGACGAGCCAAGTGCATCATGTCGGCTGCATCCGCTTTGGCCTTTTCGATGGATTCTTGTTCGACCTTGAATTGCCGTTGGATCTCTTCTTTTTCGCGCTGCATTTTTTCCTCGAGCTCTTGGGATTTCGCCTCCAACTCACGCTCCCGATCCGTCGTGCTTCGGTGCATGCTGCTGCTGCTTCTGTTCCCCCCTCCTTCCGCACTGGGTGATAGTGTTGTGCGGGGCGGAGTGGGCACGCGATTCATAATTTCATTCGCTTCCTACTCGTATACGACGACGGGAACTACATGTTTAGCCTTTCTTTGCTCCAGGGCCATAACTAGGCATACCTCTTCCAAAGTCATGGCTTGGGTCCGAGGTGACGCGCCTACGAAGCGTTGTTTCAGCTTTCGATCAAAGACAAGTATGTTGTCACCTTGTTTGCCAAGAGATGGCCTTGACGCTGAGTCTGGCGGGGTGCTACGTATGTCGACGTCGTCAGTCCTCCAATTCCAAGTGGACTTCTACTAACCCGCCCTTTTGCTGGGCCAGCATTTGCTTGAGCAGCTCGATCTCGGCCTTGTATTCCCTCAACTTCGCGTCCTTTGGGTCTTCGTTGACTGTGGGTTTGTTCTTGATGTTCTTGGCTCGATTTGCATAGCGAAGGGTGGACAGCGTTTCTTCAAAATTGTAGTCTGCCGGACTAATGGCGGCGACCATCACCGTTTTAGTATTGCCTCCCAGTGAATCCTACATACGAAAAAGTGGACTGTCACAGCCGAAGAACCTGAGTTTGTACGTACCTGGAGTAACCTCGTGAGCTTGGAGTCCCGGTACGGAATGTGTTTGCCCTTTCCATCCACCAGCGCTACACAACAAATGGGACGGCTGTGGTTGGGTCACAGTGGGACAGTTTCCAGTTCGAACCTGATATGACATTTCCAAGGGCCGACAAACTGAGGTTGATCTTGCATCCTTCCTAGAAACTCACACGAATGAGATGTTGACGTACTCGTAACCACTTACTTTTAATCGAGCTCCTGTGGCCCCCGTCTTGCTCTGTCGCTCACTTCCCGCCAAATCGACTAAGTTCAACTAGTCGACGACCACGAAGCCGTTGCGTTAGAATCCTCAGACTACGAACTGTAGACGGACCTTTCCTGCACGGAACCTGTCCTCGCCGTTGACTTTCTCGCTGACTTCCACCACAATCGTAAAAATCGAGTGTGATCGGGACGACCCTTCGTTCTACGACATGGCAGAACGAACCATAACCACAAATCCTTCTCGCTTTCCCTCGAGTTGGCTTGTTAAACGTACCATCAACGTCGCCCCCACTGTTCTATTCTTGAACCCCCGGGCCATGACTCTACAGAAGCCATCCATTGAGAATAAAAATCATCGATAGGAAATATCCCCACTAGCCACGTACTTGTTGATACTGACCACGTCGCGCACGACCACCTCGGTCAAGTCTTTGACATATACGCCGCCGTCGCCGCTCTCTTTCAACTCGAGCTTTTGCTTGTTGGAGTCGTCGCTGAGCAGGTCTCGGATGTCTTCGTTGTAGATCTCCAAGTACGTGGCCCGTACCATGTACTCTTTTTCAGTGTCGGCGTTAATGTTGTCGAACACGTGGTCAAACGCGTGAGGAATGACGCCGCGCAACTCGGGGGGACTGTCCTTGCCCTGCATCGTATGGGTCTTCCCACATCCAGTCTGTCCGTAGGCAAAGATCGTTCCGTTGTAGCCTTCGAAGATGCTCTCCACCAACGGGTAGCCAGACTCGTCGTAGAATTGGCGCTACACGTGCATGTGGTGGGTGCCTTTTGTTCCTGAAGACGTAGATTTAATACCTGGACCGTGTTTTCGTCGTACACGGAGTCAAAAGTAAAGTTCTTGAGCTGGTCGCTGTCGGGGCATTTGATGGAGACGACTGCGGCCGCTAAGTCCATGGTCACGATCGACTGGCGCCCTTCCACGATCTCTTTGCCAAATAACGGCCGACATCGCACCACGACTTTAACGGTCTCTTTGCCCTTGTTCTCGAGCTTGTTGATCGAATTCACGATCGCCGCGGCCGACGCAATATCCATCGCCGCCACTTCTACCTATCTACGCACTGCTCCACTCACAGGAAAAGCCGCAACCCCCAAGCGTTTCATTGTAGCTGCCGTTTCACGTCAAAAATACAACCCACCAGTGTCGTGGATGACATTTCCCAATTTCCCAAAACGGAATCGTTATCCGGATGACCTGTTTTGCATGTCAAATCGCTTTGGACAATGAATTTGGCGAATCGAGGTGAGGCTATCGGCCTCCCATCAACCCATGACGACTCAAACGTAGCTAGTGGCTATTGTGACGGGGGCTGGCAATGGCCTTGGGAAGGCTTATGCTTTGTACCTCAGCAAACTGGGGGCGAAAGTTGTCGTCAACGACACTGGTGGCAACCGCCATGGCGTCGGGACCGAGACTGGCGCCGCAGATGCGGTGGTGCAACAAATCCAAAGTTTGTATGGCAAGGATGCCGCGGTGCCAAATTACACCACGGTGGAGCACGGTGACAGTATTGTGCAAACGGCGCTGGATGCATGTATGTGGCGACCACACCCATGGAAATCCTTACTCGCATACACCCCCAGAATTTGACCATCCAGGGCCGTTTTGTCTGTAGACGGACGTGTCGACATTCTCGTCAACAATGCTGGTGGGTAACCTAATAAGATGCACCACTATACTCGTGTATAATACCCATGGACGGCATAGGCATTCTACGCGACGTGACATTGAAGAACATGACGCAGGACGACTGGGACCTTGTCCTTCGAGTCCACTTGAACGGCACCATGAGGTAAATTGCTCTTTTATCAAACACTCCTTGACATTTATTAGTGTGACCAAGTCGGCGTGGCCGCACATGCGAGAACAACAGTTTGGCCGCATCGTCAACGTAACTTCGGCGTCGGGGCTGTATGGCAACATTGGTCAGGCCAACTACGCCGCGGCGAAAATGGGCATCGCTGGGTTCACGTTCACGGCCGCCAAGGAAGGAATTCGCAGCAACATCAAAGTGAACGTCGTGGCGCCGCTGGCCATGTCGCGGATGACTGAAACTATCGAGTCGGCGTCCCCCAAAGTTCTGGGGCGCCTCCAGCCCGATTTTGTAGCGCCCTTCGTGGGGTATCTGTGTCATGATGACTGCGCCGTGTCTGGCAACATCTACGAAGTTGGGGCCGGATGGGTGTCGAGGGTGCGGTGGCAGCGGTCGAAGGGGGTGGTGTTCCCCCCCAACGGCGGCATGACGCTTGAGACAATCGCCGCCAACCTCGACAGCATCCATGTACGGCCACATCGACCTGTAAAATGTGGAGCAATCCATTGTTTTGGTAGACATTCGATGACGAAGCCACGTATCCAGACAGTTTGCTGGATTCCATCGACGCGTGTGAAAATGCTCTCCAAGACGAACCGTAGACTAACTACTCGTGTCACATACTCCTGTACAGTGTGGTTTAAGGTTAAGGTTCAAAGAATAATGCTAATCTTGGTGAGATGTACTTTGGACTTTATGGGAATGATTGATGGTCTAGAATGAAACGATCATGAAACGCCCTACAGTTACAGTAGTTGTTCACACACAGGTCAAAATGGTGCGGCGAAAGTCGAGCGTGGGTTTGCCGGGTATCCGACGAAGCAGTTCCTCGGTTTTGTGCAAGTGTTCGTCAGAGCTGCCGCTGGTGGTGACGGTGGACCAACTCGTGGACGATAATAAAAAAGATCCCAACGATCAAATCAACGTCGATGTTGTCCAAGCGGAAGAGCTCCTTCAAGTCGTAAGTATTTTGGAAAGCGAGACGAGCGAAGCGGCTCAAAAGAGGCAAATTCTCAAGTTGTTTGAGTGGTTCAAAGCGCAATACGCGCAGTTAACTGGCACCCTCCGGTCTAGTGTCCACAGGGAACAGGCTCTAATGGCCAAGGTACTGTACCCACAACAATACCCGGACTCTGGTGTGATTTTTACCTTAACCCCTGTAGTGTCGAGAGCTAAAAGCGGACCTTCTCTTGAATGGTACGTACACTAGTGTCGAGATGCTTCCGCTGTACTAATATTAATCGGTTGTAGTGACGAAAATACAAACCAAGCTTAAGGTGCACGAAGTTGCTGCCCAGAACTTGGCGTTCTTCAAAGAGGTCGGTTTTGAACAGCCCTCGTGTATATTCAAGTACCGTCCGTAATGCAGGAATGCGAGCGCTCGTGGCAAGCCGTGCATGCATCCCGCGAGAGGGAGCAAGAAGCTTTGAAAATCATCGAAGTACGTCCACTGCACAATACAATACTTTGTCGTACGACGTATATGTTGTAGGACTTGCGAGAAAAGGTGATTTGCTTAGAAGGACAAGTGAAAGAACTGCAACGGCAACCCCCGGGCCCAGAGAAGAACAGCCGGTTGGGAGCATTCAAATCGTCCCCTGCAAGCAACGCGTACATGGAAGTCGACATATCGACGTTCAACGAGTGGAAAGCAGTTAACAAAGTCTGGAGCCCGTCTAAGTCAACTGCAAAGTCCACCAACGACTTGTACTGGAACAACACGCCGTTGACGTTGAGCGACTCGAGATCGACGTTCGGGTTTTCAGTCACTCCGATGGAGCGAGCCATGACTGCAGCGCCATCGCTCACGCGCAAGCAGCCAGAGTCTGGTCATTCTCGAAGCCACCACAACCGCCTTCCCACGGTTTAAGTGTTGCGAAGCGCCAGAGTATAAATTATTTTTGATCATGGTTTGACGTCAAACAAGGATACGACGGAACTTTTGCTGCGTGACCTCGTGGGGCCATGCTGTGTTGTCCAAAGCACAATTCGCAGCGTTGAGTGTCGTGAGGGTTTGATTAGCTGCCAACGCAGCGACGAAGGCAGGGCGAGCATTCCGTTGCAGAGGGTTGTCGGCCATGTCCAATGAAATGAGCCGGGACGAGTATCGCAAGAGGTTGGCAATCCCGAGATAGCCTTGCTTTTCGCGGAAAAGACCCGCTTGGTTGTTGGAAATGTTGAGGGATGTTAACGTCGGGTGAAAAGCCACCGACGTACACATGAGCCGTACGCCTGTAGGTAGGAGGGCATTGTTGGAAAGACTAGGCAGTGTTCAATAGTCTTCTCTGGTAGATTTTGATTATTCACATACTTGAGGTGGAGCAGCACTGATCGATTGCTCTCGATGCCTTTGACTAGAGACATCAAGCCTTCGTAGCTTGGACGGAATGGGCTCCCGGTCAGGTCACATGAACTCAAGTCCAGCACTTCCAACGAGTTGTTGGTCAATAGTGCTTTTCCTAACGTGGCGCAACCGACGGGTCCAATTTGGTTGCCCGATAAACTAGAAACTTGTCAAGCTTGATGGCCATCATGCATGTATCAACACGTACTTCAGAGACATGAGGTTGCGATTCGTGAACGACACATACACCGACAGGGCTGTGATTTCGATAAACCCGATGTTCGACGAGCGCCAGTTTATGCTTTCTGACTTGTCCCGGCACACTTCGGTGAGCGAAATAGCATGCCACGAGCGTTGGCCCCCCATGGCCTGCACCTTGGATTTGAACGTACGATCCACCTCAGCCAGGGTTCCCAAGTTGGCGTGGTCAATATGCGTGGGCACTGTGGGCTCGCGCACGGCCAGCAGCTCATGCAACGATTCGGAATCGTCAGGTATCTCACTGATCAAGTCTGTGGAAGTCAACATGTGGACCTCGTCATTATTCATGGTGCCGGCTTCACAAAACCGATCGTGTAACGGTTGAATACAATATGTCGTAGGATTGTGTTCGATTCCCCAGTGGAATAGACAACATCAGGTGGGGGGGGGGTACTACAATACTGTCTTCAACACGTTATATTCATAAGGATCTTTGACAAGCATCATTTGATTAATCTAACGTAAACGGAAGTTGCTCATCGATCCATAGGAAGGATAATGTTATCGAAGTCATTCAGAAGAGTTACTTCGTATATGACAGTTGAACCAGTTATCCGGAAAGGCACCCAAGATTCCGAAAGGTCGCGCTTGCAAGAAGCGTCGTCCACGGTAAACTATGGCGAGCGGCAAGGAAGATGCGAGCCGATATTCCGAACGAACGACGCACTATAGTACAGCTACTCCAGAGGAACGCATGCTGCAGAGTGGGGAGCTGCCCAGAAGTTTTGCATCGCTACGGAGACGCCCCGATCGCAGCCACCGGCCCATGTCGGCAGGGCCATGCGTGCTTTCCAATCAAACTCAGGATAGCGCCGCCAATGTATCCACACAATCGATATGCTGGATTGGTACTGATTCTCTTCTCGTAGGCTCTTGCCTCGCAGCTTGTACTTGTGTCTCCAAGGAATAACGCCGACATAGACACCGCCCCAGCCTCACTGGTAATATTCCCGTGAACTCGTGACATCAACGCCAATGCAAGGCAAGAAAGTCGATCACACTATCTTGGTATCATATTAGATGCCACCTAAGCAACAACGAGCAGCGTCGGCGGCTCCTACTCGGCCCACAACCAACTCGAATCCTCGAAGTACGACTGCCATACTTGCCCATATATTTCATGTGACATGGGGGTGTGGGTTCAGATTTGCTACGTCCAAAAAGCAGCACGGCGCAGCGAAAACTGACTGCCACTTCAGCAGACCCTGAAAGAGTGCCGTCGTCATCCATTCATTTGGCAGGCCCATTGCATCGTACGGCCACCAACAACAACCAACACGCGTCGCCTGGGATCCTTGCTGGATCATCGTTGAAAGTTCCACCTTCGTCGGCACCTCTGTTTCATCCTTCAAATGAGGTGGTGCTGCCTCGTGAATCGGGTCCACCGCCTTCTCGACCCCAGAGCGCCGCCGCGACAAAGCTGTTGTCGAAGAGATCGAACCGACCGCAAACGGCTGCAGCGTCGGCCTCGAAACGTGTCAAATCTGCAAAGACAAGGCGCGAGCCATCCGCAGAACCCCAAGAAAACGATGTAGCAGACATGCACGTGTCCACGGTGGAGAAATCTCTGGACTTGCACTTGGGCAGCGGGAATGGAAAACCCTCGTCTCCCCTCAAAGCCAAGCACTGGTCCCCACCCAAGCACTTTGTAACATTGCGCCAAACTCCCATGAAGTCTCCGTCAAAGTCCTCGCAGTTGACAACGCCAACCACGTCGTCACGTCCACCCACCTCGTCCGACAGTTTGCAACCCGTGCGGGACAGCATTGAAGCGTGGATGAGCCGCAAACAAACCGAATTGGCCGACGATTCTGACAAGTCGAATCTCCACGCGACGTTCCAATACGCCGTTCCAGCGCATCACTTTGATCGATCAGCTCCGTATGACCCGTACACGATCACCTACGTGCCGTTTGTACGTGCTTCCATCAAAAGAAATATATACACAAACTTGTGTGATTGTGTTGAATACGTAGCATACCGTGTACAATGCCCACGACGGCGGGGTCCGCGGACTCCAGTTTACAGACGACGACCGGCTAATCGACCAGCAAATCGCGTGTGACTTTTACGTGATGAGCCCCAAGAACGTGTTGTTCTACAACAAGGATCATGCCACGGTCATGCTTCAGTCCTTGAAGGAGTGGGAACGGGAGCGGCGAATTTTTCAAACGCTCAAGACACTACCCCTCTTCAGCACGTGCGTGTTGTGTTGGTCATGGCATCTCATGACAGGAACTCTGACTGTGGTGTCCAGGTATCGCCGTACCAAAGCGATGAAGTGCTGGGTGTCCCATCACATTTTGCGCAAGCGACAGCGCTGCAAAGACCTGCTGAACGACCTAGTGTACTTTTGCAACCCCATCTTTTACGCCACGATGAACGCCATCCAGGACAAGATCATGGGGTTGCACACACAACTCCTGTTTTACGTTGACCGCGCGACCGTCATCTCCCCACACGAGTTTCAACGGCGCCAGGTTCGACAGCAAATATTCCCTCTTCGTTACGACAGGACCGCTCACTCATTGTACCCCTCCCCTGACATAGGAACTTCATATCCAGAGACTAGGCCTCGAGTTCTTCGCCCTGTGCGACGCAATTCGCCAAGTGCTGGTGGACATGTCCCACAAGTACTTGTCGCATTACTCGTCCACGGACGCCGTGATCAAGTACGCCGACGTGTCGCTCACGTCGCGCAAAAGTACCACGTTTCACATGGATCAATTCTTTGGCACGATTCAGAAGAAGGCGTCGCATTTCTCGCCGCTGGCCCCGTGCAGCGAGGACCCGACCGTGGCTGGGGAGCTTGACTTGGTCGCGATACGTGCCGAGCTCCAACGTAGTCGCGTGCGCGCCAAGTCGCGCGAAAGCATCAAGGAAAAGCCGACGATGGACGCGATCAAGTGGTCCGTGGCGGCCGTAAAACGAGCTCGGTGTAGTGAACTGTCGCGGTTCATTCGCCGCGTGGACTACATGTTGTTGGACGCGTTCCACGGTGTGATCAATCGAAGTGCCGCCGTCTTGGTACATCAGTTACCTCGTGATAGGGCGTTCATTGTTGTGTTTGTATTTTGTGATGTCGTTAGGGCGAACTGCTCGAGTCGGGGGCGGGCAAGTCGTCGTCACTGCTCTTGTCCAAGGATGCATACATGCGAGCGTACCATCGCTTTGACATTTACGGCAACGGGTCGTTGGATGGTGCGCAAATCACGCGCCTCTTGCACCATGTGTTTGATGGCAAGTTGACTGACACGGCGCTGGACGACCGCGTGGGGTTGTTCATTTCCGTGTTTGACGAAAACGGGGACGGCGATGTCAGCATCGAGGAATTTTCCAAAGGACTGGACGTGGTGCTGGATGTCGAGCGCATGGAGCAATTTGACGTGTCGGCCAACAGCATTTATGAAACCAATCGCTTGGTACACCACTGACTGATTCTGATATATATGTATATCACATTGGACAATGATTTATGTATATACTATTGATTTTGGTGACATCGTAGGCCCACACCAACTTGTTTATCCCGGTTCCGTTGTTTGAAGTAAACGTCGTGTTTGATGGTGCCCACGGGTTGTCGTTCGACCCGCCGCTGAAATCCGTCCAAAGTGCCATCGAAATGACACTTCGGGGATTTTTCGACGCCAACGAACACGTCCAACGATTGATTCAGGACCCGACTATTGTCCCCGTATTGACGTTTTACGATCAAGTCCGGACATGTCAATTGGAGGCCGTGCCCCCCCAGAAATCGGGGGGAGGGGGGGGTCCCCCTTCCGATGCCCCCATCTCGGTCATCCTATTTGAACGTGCATCGCAAGACCAAGCGTACATGCATTTGTGTGAGCATATATTTGATATCGTCAAGGGCTCTATTTGTGGATGCCAAGCGTACGCCAACTGCTTCCTGCCGTTATGTGACGAATTCGACTGGAACAATGGTCTCGACTTTGACGAGATTGCGCAGAAGCACATGGACGGCACGTACGACATTGAACGACTAACACAGGACGTGAAAACGTTTCACCACCAGGTGGGTCGACAGTCGAGTTGTGGAGAACACTGACGGAATGGTAGAAATTAATGCTCGAAGATTTGGTCGTTTCACAAGACATTCAGGTACACTGTGCATACTCTTGTATATGACGAAACATGTTATAAACAAAACACAAACGTTGTTTGATAGCTGATTCGTGTCAAGACGCTTGCGTTGAAAACAGCACTGTTGCCATCGCCCGTGCGCTGTCTCAAAGAACTGGAGCGTATCTTGCCCATTCTTGCGGAGAAGAACATTGCCAAGCTCTTGACGTACATTGAGCTCGTCGCGTCCAAGATACAACGCCCCCCTGCCAAGGATCTGGAAGCGTTTGTCACTTACATTCTGAACCTCAAGGTATTTATATCAACAGTCAACCGTGCTTCGTTGATCTATAAGACACGTGTGCCAATAACAAAACCACGCTGGGTATGTAGGAAATCAACGACGAGTTGCCGTCAAAAGACCTCGAAGCCGCACAAATCACAGACTACTTGGGGCTGATCACCGACTCGGGCTTTCACATTCCAAGTCAAACCCAAGCCATTTACGACTTGGTCGAGCCCGAACTAAGCACGTTGAAATCCGCTGTCACTAACTGCATGGCCAGACGAGACATGGACATTCGAGAGTATGCCGTGCTCTTGGATCAGAAAATACAGCACGTACGTACGCAGTGTCGTTCTATGTTGGTAAATAGGAGGAAAACAATGCTGACGGGCGTTACTGTATGTAGCTGGAGGCGAACATTGCGTACTTGCAGACCGAGTCATGCGCCGAGCAGCTGTTTGAGGCGGACACGGAAGCGTTGAATGCGCTGGCGTTCACGGGCAACTTGAAGCAGCTCGCCACCGACTACACGGTCCGCGCCGACCGCTTTGTGTTTGTGCGTTCGCTCTTCAACGAGTTCTTGCCCGCATGTATGCCCGACGTGCCGTCCAATGGAAATGCCATTGGCTACTTTGCCTCGCTGCCGAAACTCACGGCCAACATCAACTTGAAACATGTACGTGAACCTCTTCAACGTACCCATTGTCCATTGTATTTTCGATGCGGTGACGACGTTTTGCTTAATCTAGTCCATGTGGACGTTGATTATGGAGGCCGATCAGTCCATTTCAAGCTGGGGGGACATCGATCTGCGACACATGCCTCAAGAGGCCATGCACGACCTCCTCGACCGCGTCACGGCACTCCATGGGGTGTTGGGGGTGGAACTCCCCACGAGTCCCGTCACAGCACGCGTCTTTGAGTTGAAAGAATTGCTTTCGCATACGACGTCAATCGTGCAAAACCTGTGCAACGCGCACGTCGAAGAGCGGCACTGGCAAAAGCTCGAAAACAAACTCTGCGTGGCGTTCCAGTACGAAGTCGAGCCCGCGACGAACGCTGCGTCGAGTGATGACCAGCGGTGTCTGGTGCGGCAGGTCGACGTTTCGTTCAAGTACCTCATGTCCCTCAACATCCACGACAAGCACGCCGACATTAACGAGATTGTCCAAGAAGCGGTCACCGAAGCCGCCATTAGCAAGAGCCTCCATGATGCCATCCGTGTGTGGGAAACAAAAGAAATCGCGTTTTCATATTGGACCGACAGCGACACTCGCGACATTGTCGTATTGGGAGACACCTCCGAGTGCATCAACATGCTCGAAGAGTCCGATGTACGCACGTCGTCCTATCAACACTCTGAACATGATGATATCTGGATGTGTAGATGCTGCTGCAAACGATCATGGGGTCATCGTACATTCGACATGTCCAGCCGCTCGCTACCAAGTGGAAACATGAAGTGAACGACATGATGGAGATCATGGGTCGACTGGACGAATGCAAAAACTATTGGGAACACATGGAGGTTACAAAACCAACATGAACTTGGATCTTTGAAAACCGAGCTGTCCTAGGTATTCTTGTCACCGGAATTTTTGCGGGCGCTGCCAGGCCAAGTTCGAGCATACACGGAACTCGACCGCGCGTGGAAAGTGCTGCTGGATAAGTTGAGTAAAAATCCATCCCTTGTTCGAACAGCTCGGACGCAAGGGTTAAAGGAGCAGATCATCCAACTCAGCCAAGGGTTTGAAGGCATCTACAAGACCTTGGAAGGTTATTTGGAGGTACGACCAGTCGCTGAAACAACAGGTCGAACTAAACCCATATAATCCGATGCGTAGATCAAACGGCAGAGCTACCCACGCTTCTGCACCTTGTCCGATTCGGAGCTCACGGATTTGATCTCAGCCTGCCGAAACCCGCACAACATTCAGCAGTACCTTCCATCTTGTTTTCCCAGTCTGGGGGTGGTGAGTTTCGACAACGACGACAAATCGATGGGAATCGTTGCGGTTCGGTCGCCCCCGAGGCCGTTCGAAGAGGTGATCTCCATGGGGAAAAACCTCAAGGCCCGGGGCTACGTCGAGCAGTGGCTATCCCACATGGATCGGCGGTTGTCGGAACGGTTGCAGAAGATGATCAAGGACCTCGTTGCGTACTTCACTGCGAACGTGACGCAACGCACATGGGATTTGAACTACCTGCGCGAGTTTCCACTGCAGGTATGTAACACGAACACATGCCGTATGCGACGAAGTCGATTGCGATCCACTGGCGTAGTGCATTGTCGTGGCCAATGACATTACCACAACCGCCAACTTTGGCCACAAAGTGGCGCAAATGGAAGTGTCCACTACGACTTCAGTCCGCATCAAGCAACTGACCGTGTCGTTGACGAGTGGCGACCGGTTGTTACATCCGTGCTTGGTGAGTACGTTGCTGCTGCAGCAGTTTTACTACCGAGACACGTTGCTACACTTGAGTGAGATTCCGTGGGCAAACCATCCGCATTATGTCACGACCGACGATGAAGTGCACTTGGCAGTTGGGGACCTTGCACTTCCATATGGATATGCGTACCACAACCCCACAGAGTCGTACTTGGTCGTCACCCCCGTCACAGAGCGCTACTTGCTTGCCGTATTCAATTGCGTAAAACATTACCAGGTTGATATTGTTCTTTTATTGCTATATCGGAGATGGGTTTGGAATCTAACGGTTGGTGGGTAGGCGGGTGTGGTGTCTGGTGGCGCGTGCAGTGGCAAAACCAGCTTGTTGCAACTAGCCACAATCATGTTGGGCCGAGATTTGATCCAAACGTTTTGCACGAGCATTACGTCGTTGAAGCAAATTCACCGCTTCATCACGGGCGGCATTGGGTGTGGAGGGACACTACTCCTTCGAAATGCCGACCTCCTAGTCGGCCCGATTCTATCGTTCATCAACGTTGTCGTGTCCACTATCATGGTAATTTAACTACGTACATATACATTCACTTTAGATGTTCACAACTGTGGGCGCAAGTAGAATTCAGCGTTGACAACCAAGCATGCCATCACGTTGGACGACCGAGAACACGTTATTGACGCTGGTAGCATGATCATGCTCACCACATCGTCGTTGTCGTCGTGCCCAGTGTCCCCTAACCACTTTCGAGCGTTGTGTGAGTCGCTGTCGTCCATCTCCGTGATGTGTCCGGCCATGGAGCAGATTCTGCACGCGGTCTTCTTCTGCTACGGCTTTGACCAAGCGTTGACGCTGGCAAGGATGTTGAGTTTGGTGTGGAATGAAATGCGAGGGGTGGCCCTTCGACTCGCCCCCGAGAAGAACCACGCACGATTCTTCACCATTCATACTGCAAAGCATTGCGCGAAGCTCATGCTTGGTCGGCACATATCGGACGAAATCCAGCTGCTCAAGGACACTCTGCAAGTGTATTTGACGACAGGGCTGCATCTCCCCCCTGATATTCGCACCTACGCCATGTCGTACATCAAATCGCTGTGGCTTGTTAAAGACTACACCTCCGTTTCCACCCACACTGACGACGGCAGCGGCACCACCATCAATCAATCGGACTTTCAAACGATGCTCAAGGGGACGTACACCAGACATTACTTTGTTCCGTCCGAAGCCAGCTTACACGTAGCGTCCGCTCTGATGCAAGCCGTTGCGTCCCATAGAAGTATCATACTGTGCGGTCCTTTGAAAACTGGGAAAACGACGTGTGTCAACATGCTGGCGGCGGCCCTGAACGATCTGTTTGTGGACGTGGATGGCGCTAACCCGACGCTGCCCCAGTTTCCAGACCCCCCTCCACAAGACTCTCGTTTCATTGTGATCAAGACGCTTCTTCCGATGGTAAGGTATCTTGTGTTGTTTTGGTCGCATAGCCTTCAGTTGCTAACGTCATCGCATGGTGGCTAGTCGTTGTCCATGGCCCAACTGTACGGCGGAAGCGTCGATGGCAACACAGACACTTCATTGATCAAAAGCGTGGTGACGGAAAACGTGCCATGTCCGCTTCCCCACTCTGCGGAGGGATTCAAAACGAACGCCACCGACACCGTACCTCGCGACGTCGCCCCCCTTTTGACCCACCGGCAGCGTGTGTGGCTTGTCTTGGACGGATCCGTGGAAGCCGCGTGGACCGAGCACATCTTGAGTCTCGCCAGTCCGTCGCCATCGTCCAGCGTGACTTCCGGACTGAGTCAATTCAGTTTGCTTGAGAGCGATGACACGTTCACACTGCCGTCGAATGTCACGGTATTATTTGAAACGGTGGACCTGGACCATGCATCGCCCACGCTTGTCCTCAACTGCAGTTTGATTCACTCATCTCCCTTCCATCAACCCGTCAATGATGCTAATACGTCGTCGGTCAGACCATTGCAGCAGCCCCTCCACAAGCTCTTCCTCATCGGAGCCATCGCTCGCGTCCGAGCGCAGATCGCCGTACTTCCTTTGGTGTGCGATCTCTTGACCAAGTACTTGGTGGACTCGACCCTTATGGATCGGTTGCTTGAAGTGCTGAGCGAAGGCACGTTGCACGCTCACTTGTCCCCTCTGCACACGGCCCAAAATGTTATGACGCTCGTGCAGTCCATGCTGTCCATTCAACCCGGCGTCGACTATTCCCTTTGGACAAAAGCCCTGGACGTCGATCCTGCCGCGAGCCTCAACGAGCCTCGCCACGTGTTGACCCGTCAAATCGAATTGGCAATCCTGTGGTCCATCGGGTGGGGAGTCGGCAGCTCTGCGTCTAGTCAGACCAAGCGCCTCGTCACCAGTGTTCTGCAGCGGGAGTTTGAACATCTCCAAGACACGTGGGCCAATTGCGGTGGTGGGGACATGGGACTGTATTCGTGGGTGTTGCATCTTGCGACAGTGACGTTTCGGCCGTGCAAAGACGTGTTGTGCCCACCCTCGGGCACTCGAGACCTGTCGCCGTTCTCGATTTACATTCCTCGCGTCGAAAGTACGCTTGTCCAGTTGGTCTCCAAGCAAGTTCTTCGATCTGGCGTTCCATTGCTAGTGTTTGGACCTGCGGACAGCGGCAGTACGTCGTGCGTGGTGGACTTTTTGCAACGGTCGTCTGCCTTTGCCGCCCAAGGTTTGACCACACAAGACCGATCGAATATCGTAGTCACGCCAGACAAGGCAGAAGACGTGCGGATTTCAACTCATCGGCTCACGACCACCTTGATCATCTCGTCGCTGGCAAGCAAACTCAAAACCAAACGAAACGAATGTCGGTCGTCGGCGCGGTCGTCGTCGTGCGTGGTGGGCAAACCCGGACCTCCCACCCGCCCGCCAGACGCCGACGCTGCCGCCAGCGTCTGCTTTGAAACGGGGTCGTTTGTGTCGACTCGAATCCAGTGCACGTCGGCTACGACTATCGACGCGGTTAGTGCGACGGTCGAGCGGGTGATGCATCGCGAGCGCAAACATGTGTACGAACCGCCGCCCGGGAAAGCGATGGTGCTGTTCTTTGACGACTTGCACCTGCCAGACCACAACGACGTACGTCCGACATGGTCTGACTCATACTTAAATTCTGACATTGACACGACTAGTTTCCATCGCCCCACGCGTGGGTGCGATCGCTGATCGACCTCGCCGTCGTGTACAACCAAACAGATACCAAGGGGCGTGCGATAGAACGAACGCTGGTGGTTGCCACGTCCAACGACCAAGTCATGGGCGCGTGGCATCAGTCCCCAGCGACCTGTCAAGCGCGGTTGTTGTCTCGTTTTTTCCCGCTGCGGTTGGCGGGCTTGGAGGCCGACGATGTGTCGCAGGTGTGTCCATGTCAATTTCAATAAGAGAACGCACCTTCAATTGGTGTCTAGATCCTGTCGCCGATAGTCTTGGGTCATTTCGAACGCACGGACCTACCCAGTCGCTACGTACAGCCGGTCCGACATCAGATCGGGTACCTCTTGGCGGTCACTATCGACATGTTTTTGAAATTCCGGACGCTGGACGCACCCCTCGCGAGCGTATTTTGCATGGCCAAGCTCATGACGATGCTTGAATTCTTGACTGCAGCCCCCCCTCTAACCCTCCCCGACCTGTCCGTCCTCCTTCGCTTGTGGCACCATGAAACCCAACGAACGTTTGTCGACACCGCCATCGCCATTGATCGGGGGGACGTCGTCCAGCAAGCCGTAGACCTCGCGTATGCATCGTTGTGCGATCACATCAAAGAAAAACCGACTTATTCAACCTCCCGGTGGATCTTCTTTCCCCACGGGTACAATGAAAAGACCAACTTCCGCCAGCGCCAGGACTCGTTAGACAGCGCGCTGGTGTTGCTGAGTCCCGAGGATCGAGCGGCATCCATAGGTTTATACCGCCGCCGAATCGTTGCGGCCGCAGCGCCTCCAAGTCTCGAGCGTGTGTCGTCGATGGCGGACATGAAGCAACTGAACTCGCCGCAAAGTAAAGTCGTCGGTCTTCAGCAGCGCCAAAACACGTTTGCAAAACCGCTGGCACCCATGTTGCAGAGGAAGGAAAGCGCGAATGGAAACTTGCACCAACGAAAGCAGTCGGGGAAATTCGACCAAGACGCCCTAGGCAATCGGTGGGTCTCGAGTCGCGGCGGACTGGCAAGTGGTGAAGCTGGCGGATGGAACCGCCACGTATATGGGGAATTGGCCATTGAAGGCAACAACCTGCACACGGCGCTCCAAACCCAAATGACTCGATTTAGCAAGAAGGATACGATGGTGCTGTCTTTGCCCATGGTAACTGCGCACTCTCAAAACGACTTGCATCTTATCGATGGAGGAATAGGTGGAGCCCATCGTGCAATTGTGCCGCATTTTAGGTAAACCTGGAGGGAAGGCCATGCTCGTGGGCCCCCCTGGGCACGCCAAGCACTCGGTAGTCAAACTCGCGTCGAAATTGATGGACCAGCAGCAAGTTCACTTCGAGGTGAGCTGAGAACACAAGCTCAAATGTACATATCCGTGTACTTACACATCGTAATAGGCGTCGGTGCATCCGTCAGCGTCGAAAGCCAAGTGGGTCGCGGCCCTCAAAGAAGTCGTGGCGATCGCTGGAGTGCTTCAAACCGATGTGACGTTTATCGTCCAAAGTGCTCACCGCCTGCCGGACACGAGCTTGGAGCAACTTGGCTTTTTGCTCAATGGACGCGAAATCCCTCTGCTTTTTACGGCCGACGAACAAGTTGAGGTTATATCACCCACCCATCGTTGACCATATCTTCACGAGCACACAATGTTGAACGTAGTTGGCGGACCGCGTCAAGGACGAAAAATTGTTCGAGTTGAACGCGTTGCATGCCAAGGAGATGGAAAACCTGCGCTTCGAACTGTCTGTGGCCAAGCGAGCGGAGCTTCTCGCAAAGCACGACTTGGTACGCCGACAAATCGCAGACTCGCGGGAGGTGCACAGCAAAACGGCCAAGGAGCGGGAGGTGGAAGCAATGATGGACCTGGAAAAGCACTTGAATGCGCAAGGCCAAGAAAAGATCGACGCGCTGATGAGCGTCCAGCACAGCGCCATGGACGACTTTCTTCGAAAGGTCGAAGCCAACGCAGACATCCACATGTCGGTCACCATGGCGGCTGTGAAACCGTCGGGTGTCGTCAGTGGCATTTGGAACGAGGTGGTGCAAGCCGCCGCGCAAAACCTCCGCGTCGTCGTGTGCTGTGAAGCGGCTGACGTCTCGGATTTCGTCCGACGAGGGCCCAAGATGTTCGCACAGTGCCAAGTGTGCTTGGTGCCTGCGTTGGAGTTTGGCACACTCAAACCAGTGATTCACGGACGCATTGAAGCGCAGTGGAAGGTGTTTCAGGAGCAAGAAACGCTCCTGGAAAGCACGGTGGTGCTGAATCTGTTCGAGTTGATCCAATCACAATTGGATCATGTGTCGACGCTGGCAGCGAAGCTGCACTTGGCGGCGAGTCGCGTGATGCTGGCCAATGGTGCAAAGGATGCCGCTGTCATTTCCTTGCACCACATCCCCCTCTACGCTCGCAACATTTTCGATTCAATCAAGCGGCTTCGCCTACGCATGAATCAACTCATGACTCGGTCGCGGTCGTTCCTTGATGTGTACCAAACCGCAGTGGACCAGGTACGACGTCTCCAAATGTGACTTGTTTGTCGAGCTGCTACACAAAATTGTGTGGTTGTAGGTCGACTCGGCTCAAACGCAGCATCAACTCAAGCAACTGCAAATTCAATCCACGATGCTGCAAATTGGAGAGTACAAATTGCACTTTGAAAAGATGCAAGCCGAGGCTGAAGTGGTAAACACTAGTCAACGACCGTCTAATTCAGTGGATTTATGATTGAACCAACGATATACTGGTGTAGATTCGAACGCTTATGCGAAAGCAAAAAGCAGACGTTGACGAGCAAGTGAAAATCACCACGGAAATGGACAAGCTCACCAAACACGAGCTCAAAGACGCACTCAAGGTGCTGGACGAAGCCAACAAGTGCGTCGCCAACCTGGATCGGCGATACATTATGGAAATCAAAACGTTTGTGAACCCGCCAGTGTTGGTGCACGTCGTACTGAACGCCATGTGCGTCCTCTTTTCGGTCGAGCCATCGTGGGACAATGCAAAGAAGCTGCTCAGTGACGTGAATTTCATCACGTCGATGCTCAATTACGAAAAAGTAGGTGCCACTGGCACCAAATCTCGACCCGTAGTAATGTTGTGTGTCTGACCTAGGACAACGTTCCAGAAGCAATCTTGATCAAACTCGAACCATATTTGACCAACGAAATGTTCAACAAGACTGAAGTGGAAAAGCAGAGCATCGCGGCGAGTACCATGGTAGTGTGGATCATAGCCATCGACGCGTACAGTCGCAGTCGCAAACTGGTCAAGCCCAAGCTGGATATTTTGGACGCTGCGCAAGCCAAGCTGCGCGCCCTCGTGGCTGAGTTTTCCGAATGCAAGAAAAAAGTCGACCAAGCAGACAAAGTCTCGAGCGACATTGAAGAGACGATCCAAGCTCGGATGGAAGACAAGGTTCGTATGTCCATATCATTTCAGAAATATCATTTTCCAAGTCATCCGATTCTGATAAATATCATTTTTCGTCTGGGGTTAGAAACTCCTCGAAGCGGAGTGCCAATTGCTGGCGTCGTTTTTAGTGCAAGGCCACGCCGTGCTGAAAATCCTTGGACCCGAACAACTGGTCCTGACAAAGCATTTACACTCGGTACTACTAGGACATGGCAAATACAATCCTGAATGGAATACACAACTGGTACATATGTAGATGGTCGAGTACGAAGCCACACTTCTGGGGGAAGCGGTGGTGTCGGCCGCCGTCTTGACGTACGCAGGCGTGTTCTCTCGGGGCTTGCGCGTTCAATTGTTTGACGCATGGGCGGTCGAGCTGGCCAGTCAGCCCCTCCACATCCACCCCACACACTCCATCTTGAACGGCTATGCGGGCCAACCGTTTGGGCTGTGGCTCAAAGTCGCAGGGCTGTTTCATTCGCGCCACAGTCAACAGACAGCATATTTGTTGGCCCATGCGTTGCCGGTGGTGCTGGTCACGTCGTTTTCTCCGCACATGGATTCGATGCTGCGGAACGTGCTGCACGCCGTGGGGTGTAACTCAGTCGTGACAAAGTCTGCCCAGGACAAGGACGTGCGCAGTGTGTTGGAGTCGTGCATTTTGATGGGCCAACAGCTCGTCGTGCATGATGTCACCCCTCTCTTGTACAAATCGGTATGAACCACCTTTTCTCGCTCACCCATTGTGACATTGATGGGTGGCAGATCTTTCACGACCTCGTCGAATGGGATACGGAATGGGTGGATGGCGTCGAGCACCTGATTTACGTTGGGCACACGCTCACGTTGAAGCGCGGTTTTCGATTGGTCCTCACGGCCACAGCCCCGCTGGCAGAGTTTGGATCTGACGTCTTCCACGTGGTGACGGTGGATGCCGCCGTCTGCTGGGACGACATGCAGGTTTCCTACTTCATGTTCTCTGGGGAGAGAGATACGGTCATATCTATCACATTTGTCGTAGAATGTCTTGCTGGACGACATGGAGCTCGCCAATGTTGGCAATGTCGACAAAACAGGGGGAGGGGGGGCGTACGATTGCGCCAAAACCATCATGGACATGGAAGTGGACTTGGATCGGTCGTTTGATGCGCTATTGGTTCATTTGCGCAACATGGTATGTTGTCGAGGGGGGCAGCTTGGGAGTAGTCATTCAGAGTTGTACGTGACAACCGGATATGCTGGGCGTAGATACGGGAAGCCAAATACGACGCTGCCCTCGTCGACTCGCTGGCCACCATGTGCCACCAGAACGCCCAGCACCGCTCGACGCTGGACGACAGACGCCAAGAACTCGACAGAACGATGGCCATTCGATCGGACACGAGCTTTGCTGCAGTCACCCAACTCGGTCAGCAGGTTTATGCTGCCCTTCAGCGTCTCTCGACACTCGTGCCAGACCTTATCCTGGCGTTGGAGCCTTATGGGTTTCGCATCTTGTTTATCCAATGCCTGGTACGCTGATGTCACGTTCACCTGGAAACAGGCGAAGCACTTTATTGAGCAACACCCGACGATTGATGTCTATGTCGTAGGAATCGTGTGGTACAGACGTACGGACCAAGGCAGCCGGGGCGAAGTGCTCGACACCAGGCGACGTGCTCCACAAGTTGCTCGAGGTGATTGCGTTTACCATTCCCCACGAGCATTGGCAGTCGTTTTTGTTGCTCTTGGCCTTTGAAGTCCGCGCTGAATCATTGCAAGATGCCGAGAATCCCTCAGAATTACCCTGTCCTGACTTCGTCCCTTGTGGTGACGACGACTTGGCTTCTATCCCGCTGAAAGCACTCCAGCGCAGAGCGCTAGTCCCACCTCGCTGGAATGCCATTTTCACGGACGAAGCTATCATTGCCATGTCCACTACCTCCACAGACCAACTATTCCAGGCATTCGAAGCGTGCACGCGGGACGTGATGGTGATCAAGAGGACGCGACAAGTGTCCATAGCGACAATGCAACCGTCGCAGTCGTCTCAAATCGTTCCTTCGTGGCACGACGACTTGCCATCACTAGTCAGGATGCCGGCACCCTATTTGTGTTTGGGGCTCCTATTGCAGTGCCCCACCAAGACATTTGACTCGTTTTGCGAGCAATTGGCGCTGCACACGCTGGGGCTGGAACCAAAGGAGGCGGTGGCTCACCGTCGATGGGGCCCCAAGGACTGGTACAAGATGTTGATCAACACACCGGATGCATGGTACTGGTGCGTGGCATCGAACGCGGGCTTCACGACGTTGAGTCTGCTGCACGCCATCATGAGCACGATTGTGCCTCGAGAGGTGTGGCCGGACGTGCTCAAGCTGCTCCTCCAACGCCCGACGGTCCACGCCTTGTCGTTCCAGGTGCCGCCCGACAGTGGCAGCATCTTAGGGCACTTTGACTCGGTTCCGTCCATGGTGCAATTTGAAGGATTCAACCCGTCGGCATTCGAAACCCTCCAGTGGTTTGTGCTCGACATGACCACGTCCGAGAAATGGGACGCCGTCGTCCAGTACAACAAGAAATTCCGACTCGACTACCGACCAGTGGGTCTTGTGCCACACCTCAAGCCCACACTGGGCAAACCCATGCATCAACGGCACGCAGCCGACGACGACATGCAGTCATCCCGCATGCTGCACATTGTACCCACGTCAAAAGCGCGGCCATTCACGTTGGCCAACGTTCCCCTGGCCGTGCAGCCCAATCGCTTGGTCCTCCACCCCCTTGAAAGCAACCCTTTCGCCACCGAATTCCGACGGACACTGCTTCGACTCGTGTCGATTCCGTTCTCGTCGGCTATTGGTGACGCTTTGGAGCTTGTGAGTACCGACCCCGCTGTGCGCAACGTCGTAGCGATCGTCCTGTGGCGGTTGTTTTGCGGTCTCGTGTTCTTTCACGCTGCACTTGTGGTACGTACGACAGTTTAAGTCATCGCCAGATATGATGTATTGTTTGTATCCTTGTAGGCGAGACAAGACATGGTCGTTGGTCGTGCTGTGGACGTGGCGACGGTGGACGGCAGCGACTTGGTGCTCGGCGTGTACGTCATCACAGGTCCCCTCTTGCAAACGATTGTGCAGGTGTTTGTCCATACGACCGACGACACGGACCCGTTGGACCAGCTCCACTGGCCAGCCATTCACGACCTGTTCATGCAGCATGCACATGGCCGAAAGTGCATCACGCTTCGAGGACTGCATCTCGTCCGAGCCCTTCTGCGCGACTGCGTAGGGTCGTACCTGTTGATTCCCAACAGTCCGCCGCAACAGTCCAAGTTCCAGCTCCCCTTGCCAGCCTTTCAAGACATGCTCAAGACGCCGACGCAGTCCACGGACGAGTACTTGACCGTCATGTGTGCGTTCGCGTCGTCGTGCAAGTGGACCGTGGTGGACGTTGTGGTGCCGGCCCCCGTCCTGTCCATCGACCTCCGCCACTTGGTGATGTTGCCGCACTACCGCAACATTCCACCTTTGCACTTGAAGCAGTATCTGGTGGCCATTGCCACGCACTGCTTGCAATCCCTTCCCTCTGCCCTGCCGCTCAAATTGCACCCGCGGAACGCCCTCGTGCAGCACCCACTGCGCCAATTCCTCAAGACCGTTATCCACGCCTTCCATCGTCGCCGAGACGGGGTTGAGGCTGCCCTCCAACGCTTGGTTCTAGATATTACCCAATACCCTCCAATGACGTTGGCGGGTTTCGTGGCTATATCTACCAACAACATCAACGATGGTTCAAACTCCCTGGCGAGAGACTGCTGGGCCCTCGTGATGGACCAACTCCCTGCCCGATTGGCGACGCACACCCCTCCGTTGGATATGTCGTTGTCTGCAGCCGTCAAGCACTGGCAACTCACCGCATCGTTTTTGACCAAGTGGTGGGACGAAGCGCACACCGAGTACTGGTGTCCTGCTATTCTGGACATGACGGTAGAACCATACACTGTGCATGAGTATGATCTGACGTTTGTGTGTCGGTTACACGTATGTAGGACTTGATGGCCGCGTTTGGGTTCACTCACAAAATGGAGACCAATACAGTGGCGAATGTTTGTCAATTGGCGTTTATCGGACACGTGTACGCGATGGACACGCCGCTGGGGGCGTATCGAAATCGAAACAACACGATTTTGCTGACGGGGTTGGAGCTGCTGAATGCTGCGCCTTCATCCACGTCCCCAGGTCGAATTAGAGAAGCACCAGGGGAAGCCATGCCCGTGCAAGTGTTGTTAAAAGTCTCCTTGGACAACTCCGTGAATCCTGCCTCAAATGACACCATGGAGTGTCCGATGTTGCAGAGCCGACGCTCTAGCACTCCAGTGGGCACTGTGCCCTTGGAAATTACCCCGTCGATCCACGAGTGGGCGACATGTCCGTACTTAGTGCTGACCCCCGACGTAGCCTCATTGTAGCAGCCGATTATGAGGGAGCAGTATTTAATTCTAATGATTGAGTACGTATTGATTATTGCATCGAAAAATTTAGCAACTACCTAGGGAGGGCATAACGGTCAAATGAATCATGTGGCCTTAAAGTCTACCGGTAGGTGGTACTTGGACATGCGACGAGGTAATGAACACATCACTACTTTGCATTCATTTCAAGATGTGTCTATGGCGGGGAAGTCATGAGATCGATCATATGTACGGATGAAAATTTAGCATCTTGCTTGTCTGTGACACTGTGCGTGTTTTAAATTGCACTGCCAACCGGTAGTTTCTATAATTATACCCAGGGGATTTTTGGTTCCAAGTTGGGAGAATAAATTACATCGACTTGCTGCGTGGTTTCCTCGTGAGTTCAACCAACACGATGGCTGTGGCGTCCACCTCTCGCAACTATACAATCGATTAGCTCCACAGATGCTATATATATATTGTGTCGATACCAAAATGATGTCAAAGTGTTTCTGCAACCCCTCGAGAAACTCGGCTTCTCTATACAAGCAACACATACTCCAACTTTGAAATACAATTGAGCATGGTTTATATATACCATACTTTTCATCGTGGCGAAGGCGGTAGCTTAACAGCAGCACCGTGGACTCTGAACACACGGCTTTCAACGTCTCCAACAGTGGCGCGTGGAAGTCGGCATTGTAGATCAAGTCGGCTCCAATCACAACGTCGAACTCAAGCTTTGTCGGAAACGCCGCCAGCAATGCGACATCATTGCCCCTACATCCCAAACCACCAAGTGACAATCGTGCGATAAGAAATGAAGACTACCACGGAAGGAACGCCGTGCGCACTGCAGGATCGTGTATTTGATTCCGCTTCAAGTTGTCGCGGAGTAAGTACATAGCGTCGGCATCTCCGTCGGTAGCCACAATCTGAGCCCCTTTCATGGCTAGCTTCACTGCGAGAAAGCCCACACCGGACCCTAGCTCCAGCACACGCTTGCCATGCCACGGTCGCGACTGCACGCTCTCCCACAGCACGAGACTCGAGTCCCAGAGCGCACCGCCAGTGGCATTTTCCGCTGCGCCAAAGAAATTTTGCGTCAACATGACACCGTCCACAGTCACTCGCCACTCGCATTTGCGCTCGGCATTCTCTTCATCTACCACGGAGTACGCCATGCGTACTTATTACGAGATGATGGGCGACTGGCGCGAAATCGGCCATGGTAGTTGCGTTAAACGCAGGTTAAACCTTCGATTTGTGCGTAAAACGCCTAAGATGAATTCAAAACTTCCATGGAAGTTCCTCGTAAAGCCAATATTCGTAGCCCCCAGTGGTGTAATCCTTGGAATCTAATTAGTGTTGCTTGTTGATGCACCTCCTGTGAGAGCTTGTGCATACAGTACCCTCGCTTCCCCAGCAACCACATGCAGATGCATACAATAACGTCACTCTTGAGTGTTCCTCGTTACACATCCTCCTCCATTTCTCTATATCCCCTTTACAAGATCATGCGCAACGGGTCTTCGACTAACTCCTTGAACGACGCCAGCCATTGCGCGCCGGTGGCACCGTCGATCACGCGGTGGTCCAACGCCAGGGTGGCCGTGAGTTGGGTCGAGTATTTGTAGATTTGCTCGGCGTTCGGGTCGTCGTTAGGCACCACGCGCTTGGCGATCGTGCCCAGGCCAAGCGAGCACGACTGGTTGGGGCTCACGATGCCCGCGAACGACTTGACGTCGAACATGCCGACGTTGGAGATGGTAAACGTGCCGGTTTCCAAGTCGGCGTCCGTCCACGACGCCGCGGCTTCCGAGCCCTTGGCGAGAATCGCACGCACTTCGGCGTTCACTTGGTCGAGTCCCTTGGAGTTGACTTGACGCACCACAGGGGCCACGACGCCTACTCGTGCATGCATGTCATGAGCAAGACCGAGAGGTTTTATATGGTAAATAGATATATGGGGTAGATCGTACCGCCTTCGGCAGCCACCAACACATTGATGTGCACGTTGTGGAATTGGCGAATGACGCTGCCGAGCCAGGCAGCGTTGGCGGCCGGCACCTTCTTCATGGTCAAGGCGGCGGCGCGGAGGAAGAAGTCGTTGACGGACAATTGCTCGTCCTCTTTGCGGGTCTTGTTCAACAGGTCGCGAGCTACATGACATCAAGACATGATGACTTCACATATTTATAAAAAACAACCGGCACCCACGAAGCAGCTTACCAACAAGCAACTTGTCCAAGGCAAGGTCAGCAGTCAAGTGGTAGTGCGGGACATCCAGCTTTTGTTGGGTCAACTGGGCGGCATAGTGTTGAGCCTTGTCGGTGAGAGGGAAGTCCGTGTAGTCTCCATGGGTCAACGGGGTGGTCGGTGCGGCAGACGCCACGGGCGCAGCCGCAGGAATCGCGGCAGCAGCAGGGGCAGGGGCAACTGGCCCGGCAGACAACACGGATTCAACGTCGGCGCGAAGGATGCGGCCCAACGGACCGGTGCCACTCACACCTCCCAACGTCACGCCAGTGTCGCGAGCCAATTTCTTGGCCAAAGGACTGGCAATGACGCGACCTGCAAGGGTGGAGGGGCTCACAGGGACCACAGGCGCGGCCGTAGAAGCGGCCACAGGTGCAGGGGTGGCCTTGGGGGCAGCGGGAGTTGGCGCAGCTGCGACGGGGGCAACACCGCTCAGGGAAAAGCTCGCAAACGCAGGAATTTCGCTGGGGTCTTCCACCGTAACAAAGATGGGTTCGCCAACCTACATTCGATTAGGAATGCATGTCCACGGCCATTACACGCCAAGGGGCTCACCTTGACATCGGCCGAGCCTTCGGGTTTCAGAATTTTGGCCAGATACGAGTCGTCTTGGGCTTCGAAGTCCACGACGGCTTTGTCTGTTTCGATTTGGCACACAATGTCGCCTGCGGCGATTTTGTCGCCTTCCTTCTTGAGCCACGTCGAGATGGTACCGGTTTCCATCGTCGGCGAGAGAGCCGGCAGACCGACGACCTCATGCTCCGGAAGGGTCGAGAATGCTCGCGCAGTGCTGCTGGGACGGACAAGGAGTTGGCGCGCCAAGTTGCGTTGAAGGACTTGCACCACACGCATGATAATTATCGCTCGTCGTTGGAGTTTGAGTGACTGGAATCACTTTGTTGGTGTATGGTTATCCGGATGTATCGAGGTTGGTGACCGGATAACGGGTGTGGCAGCCCACATGACCATACTGAAATCAAGTAAATATTAATGCCAGTCTGTGATTGGCTACAATCATCCAGTGCCCTGACGTCGCCGACCACCGAACGTTACGTGAGCCCCGATGTGGGATGGCCACCATCCGATTTTATCAATCAAGAGGCCACGACGGGATGCGCCTGAAGGATTCGGGGCTCGCACACGCCACTAACATGACGACTGCACAGGACCATACACAGTAACGACGAGTTGAAGAAAATAGAGTGTCCCTTTGTTGCCTTGTACCTGCCGTGTAAGACATCCGAAAAACCAATCAATTCTTGCGATCGTCAAATTACCTGTGCATCAAGGACATTTTTTGCACAAACGGAATTGGACGTACTATACGTATACTACTAGTACTGTAGTAGTTGTCAAATGAGGATCCCGTGTCGTCTTCACCGTTTTTCAATTTCCATTTTGGGTTCAACTTGAAAACGTCTTACAGTACCGTATAACGTTAACGTTAGTACTAGTAGTAATATTGTCCTTCTCACGCAAATTTGGACTGGTCAGTCCAAAATGTCCTGCTTCGAAGTACTAACGTTATAAATATTATTACTACCTATTAATAGTATTAATAATAACAGTATTAATAGAACGACCAACATGAAAGGAACATTTGAGAATTTGTAGTGAATTTACTAGTAGCATTTTGCAAATGGGAATATTCCAATGCAATAATCAAGCAAGACATTTCAGCCAAATAAATTTCCAGTCAGGAATTACCAACTGGACAAACCTTGACACTCACAAACATTCGATAAAGTCTCAAGCAGCAGCAATCGAAGCCACCTCGTCGCTTTACAGCCCAACATGATGTAGATCCCATAAAGGAGGAATCACCACTCCCCCACTTGATGAAAATGCGTTCAGCACTGAAATCACACTGGTAGTGTGTGTTCCAAGGAGTTGTAGAGTTGGCTGATGCGAAATTTGCTGATTTGCAAAAACTCGCGGCCATTTGAATACTCCAATAGAATTATTGTCTGTCAGGTTTTCGAAAGAGCTTTTCATTCGAGTATAATATTAATTCCCATTTGCTAAACCACTCTACCGTACTACTAGTACTACCGTATTCCCCACCTACCAGTACCCATCATTTTTCCTGGTCTAGTAGTACCCAATTTCAAAGCTGAGCTCATTGTAGAACGTTTTATAGAATCCCCACGAGGCTGTACCCATCTAAGATTTGATTGGTTGGTTTATAGCACCAGTAAAATTACCTCAAGAGTGTTTGTGTGCGCGTCGATTCATGGAGCTGAAGGCTGTCGACATCGTGGGTGTGTCGAGCGGTGAAGGGACCCGCTCATGTACCTGCCATGACATTTGTGGGGATAGCCTTACAGTCGACGACCTGGTTGTTTGCCGCCTTGAGGTACAAGGCGAAAGTGGGAACCTGGAAGAGGTTCTCAAGGTGTTCCGCCTTGTTGCCAGCGAGCAAGCATGCCACGTCGGCTTCCTCCCTTTGCGCTTGCTGAAGAAGAAAGAAGACTTTGCGAACAAGATTGCCATCATTGTAGAGGACTACCGCACCTCCCCGAGCAAATACCAGCGGCAACGCTCCGAACGAAACGTTGGTATTGTTAAAGCCGTTATTATGGAACACCTCCAGGAGTATCATCAAACCAGTAGACAGTAGATCGTTGTGTATATACATATTCTACACTACATATCCATAACCGCACTTGCGCCAGGCGTTGAGAATTATTTCCACAGTAATTTCTGACCACGCTTTTCGGATCCATTCCAATATAACTTCGCGAGATGGGTAGGCGACGACAGACTTTCCCACCATCTGTGTTGCAGCCCAAAGCATGTATTGGTGTCGGATGTTGTCCTTGAAGGGCTTATTTATGCTCACATCCAGTGGCTGCAGGACACAGGTGTATCCACCTAAATATAATATCGATATATCAAGATTGTAATAAATATTGTAAATACCTGGAATAATTTCCAACTCGGTTCCTACTTTCGCAACTTTGCGGGTAAATGATGGTTGCTTGTGGCACTTGTAGTCGTCGAGTAGAAGCACGCTCGGGCTTTGGTCGCCAATAAACGGCACCCAGACCGATTTTCGCCAAGCTTCTGTCGTCGGATCGTCCATCCACGCATTTTTTTGGCACGTTCCAAACATGTTGGGGGGCATAAACTTCTCCAATGACGAATCGAGCCAGCGCCCGGGACCCCCTTAAACACAACGTACGGTGGCAACTTCTCTCCGGTGGCGGTCACGGCCAAGCACACGGACACCCGAGGATTGTGGGACGAGCACACGCGAGCCGACACAGTCTTCGAGCCCTTCTTCGAAATTGTTGTGTGCAACTTGGGTTCGAAGTATACCGGTGTTTCATCCATGCTCTCGTTTGCCTTCGTGTTCTCGGCTACGATGGCTATCTTGGCTTTGACCGAGTAGTACTGCTTACGGCTGATGCCTGGCGATGGGGAAGGCATGAAATTCAAAAATGTACTTGAGCTGCAGCAATACGAAACGAACGAATCACAGGTATTCACTATATTCAAACTAACCAATCACATTGTGTCACACTCTGCTGGTTGACCCGAGCTCTCCTTGTCTAGCTGTACCCATTTGCACCAGATTTTACTGACATTTCAGGGGGTACTGGTAGGTGGGGAATACGGTAGTATTACAGTACTACAGTAATATGCACTGTGAAAGGTTACTTACTCTGGCAAGAATAAATTACCTTAAATAACATTACGACAATACTGAAAGGAAGAAGACATTATGAAGTTGCAGTTTGGCAGAAAATTCTTTAGGGTAATTACGCATCCATGACACAAGATTCAGAAGTATAGAATAATCAAATGTACTTCGAAGTGTCAACCTAAACAAGGTTTGAATGATGCCGCAGATTCTGGAAGCATCTCCAAAACGCATTGAACAAGAACACCCAACCATGGAAGTCCAGCCGCAGCCTCTTCAAATGCCGACGACACCCCGTAGCTTCTCGGTCGTGGGTAGCCGTGCCAAGTCCAACTCGTACGACACGTCCTTCAGTGGCCTGTCGAAAGATATTTCGGACGACCAACAAGACCTTTGGCGCAAGAAACAAGAGGTCGAGGACTTTCGTGTGGCGTCGCCGCAGTCGTCGACTAAGAGCCCTCACAGCACAGGCCAAAAGGCCATTCGAATGCCAAAGGCCATGGCCATATAAGGCGTATCCCACGTCTATGTACGATGCACAGAGTGTCCATGTGCGTAGTACGACCTCAGTAACATCAGTATTTAACACCTTTTCTTCCAGTAACTTGCTCATTCTTTCCCCCCACGAATGCTAACTCGCCACTTTGCCTTTCCAACAAGCAATTGTAGAACTGCATCGCAGGGTTGTTGGGACGTCTGGGCCGCGGTAGCTAGGCTGCCATTTACCACTCCTTGTACACCCGACATCCACTGACGAATTCTGCCCAGTACCTTTCTCCTCCACTTGAGGGAAAACTGGCGCAATCCGTCGTCTTGGTTTAGGTAACGGCAAGCGCTTGGCCACCGGTAGTACATCGCAGCGCCGCCGCTTCATCGGCACTGCCCTTCTGCAATAACGTTATGAGCTTGTGCGCACTTGACGTTAGCTTCGGAACGTCGTGGATTTCATAGGACACGGTGGTTCCTTGCACGAATGCTGTTGTCTGCAACCTTTTGTTTAACGTTCCTTTAAATCGTTCCAACGTTCATATTAGTACTCCACAGTGTGGTTCTCACGCCACGAAGGGTAGTTCAAACGATCAGAGCTTTGGGTCATCACCAGGTTGTGTTGTGGAACACCGTTGTACGTTCGGGGACTTGAGTTGCGGGGTAGTAGTAGTGGTACAGCCAATCTTTGTCCTGTGGTGTACTTTTATGCGTGCAAGGTTGGGCAAGTTAGTGTTGCTAAAAACCATATCGAGCGTTTTTCTCATTGGCTAATGACTTCCTAGGGAAGTTTTGATTGGCAGGTTGCGAAGTGTCGCTGTGAACATTAAAATGAAAAGTGATATTTGAACTCTCGCCATGTCGACAAGGTTGGACAGACTTCGGTCGTTGTCGTCGTCGAGGTCTCGCTCCTCCAGTGGCATCTATGCCTCGTCGCCCATTCCCCAGACGTCCACTGACATTCCGTCTGTGAATTCACCGCTTCTCCTGGACCCGTCGCGACCTCGACGAGTGGGGTCGTACGCTATTCGCCGCGAAGTGTTGTTTGCGATATGCTGCGTGCTGTGTTTTGCGTGTTCGGGTGGGCTTATTCTGGGGTAACGTTGCTGTACTTGAACGATATATACTATGGCATCACCAGCTCAACCTCTTCCTGCACATAGGTTTGGTCCGTTCTACACGACTCTCGTGGGAAGTGGGCAGTGGCACGAGAAGTGCTCCGAGGGAACAACCGATGCCGTGTGCCCCACGCAAGAAGTGTTCCTGCAGGTCGTGTTCTCGACCAGTTTTCTCTTCCTCAGCGCTGCCAACGTCATCTTCGGTCTGTGCATCGACATTGTCGGGCCACGCGTCGCCGCCATCACGGGATTGCTGGTACATACCATCCACTGGGTTTCTCTTCGATGTTTGACCAGTGGACTTGTAGATTGCGACTGTGGGCAACATTTGCGTGGCTTATGGGGACTCGACGGCGTACGACGGCATTGGCATCATCGCGGGGTACGGACTGATCGGCATGGGCGGCATGGGTCTGTTTCTGTCGTCATTTCAAGTGATCAACTTGTTTGAGAACCAAGGCATTCCGTGCAGCATCATGTCGAGTCTATTCAACTTGTCTGGTATTGTCTCGTTCATATTAGGCTAACTATCCTCATCAGAATAATCCCAATGTAGCCTACGTCTACATGCTGCTCAAAATTCCTGGAGCCACCCGCGGGAACTTTTTTGGCAGTTATGCGTACGTCTGACAGTGTCCATAGATAACTCTCACGTTTTGTCTAGCGTTGTGTCGGCGTTGGCGCTGGTCGTGTGCTTTGCCACGTACCCTGCAAAGAACATCCATCACGCCCGCCCGGAAATGCTGGTGCCCGGCCTAAGCTTGTACATTCCTACTCCTCGGGTTCGAACAAGCGATATCACTTTGCATCGTCACTCACCCTCCCTCGCCACCAATGTAGAAACCCACGCTCCTCTTGGACGGTCTCAAGCACGCGCTGCGGTCGGGTGACTTGTGGCACTTTGCGTTTTACTTTGGCTGGCTCTCGCTCGTGTTTTCGTTCACGGGAGGGGCCATTCCTAGCATCATCCGCCGCACCGCCGTCGACGCCGACGTCGCCGACGTGTACACCAACTTCCTCTTCCCCATCGTGTCCAACTCGACGTTTTTGTTCGCGCCGCTGGTCGGGTACTGCATTGAGCGGTTCGGGTTCCACCAAGTGTTTGCCGGGTGTTTATTCTTGACGCAGCTATTCTTGGCCACGCTGTTCGTCCCCGTGTTGGAGGTGCAGCTTCTCGGGTTTGTCTTTTGCTCTATGGCCCAAGCCAGCCTGTACACGCTCCAGTTTGCATACATCAGTACGTGCGTGGCTCGACCAATATATCGAATGTTCGTGCTAAGGTGATGGGGTATGTAGTGATGTGCTATCCGTCGCGGCTGTATGGCACGCTGCAAGCGTTTGTGACGCTGTTTAGCTTTACCATTGGATCGCTCGCATATGTCATCAACCCCCTTGCACAGCAGTACTTTGGCGGCGACTACACCCTCATCTTGACGTTCCTGGCGTTCCCAACACTCTGCCTCTATGGATTTCAGCATTTTATCCGCGAAGAGGCCGAAGAAGACAAGGCGACGTTGCCGTACGACGAGCCCATGACCCCCCAGCACCAATAACAAGCACGAGAGTTGTATGACTCCAGGCGAACTGGAAAATTCCTGTAACGTTAGTTATTGCCGATATATACGTATATTGTGAAGTCGATTCGAAATTGGAGTGGGTGCGCAGACAATCGATCGACCAATGAAAACCTAAACCTAATCAAGTAGCCAATCAAATCCACTCTTCGACGAATTCAACATCGAATTAGTGCGTGACTGAAATTAGTGTGATACTTGACGATCATCAAATATGGTGCATTTCATCTAAAGACTACAGATCGGCCATCCTCAGGAGGAGACGTTTTACTATTAAACGCCTCGGTTATTTCAGTTAAACCCACGTAATGTTGACGTTAAATTATTTTTACTTACGTTTTTTATCTGGTAAATAGGTTAAACATCCTGAATAATCCGGATACAATGGAAACGTTCATTCGGATAAGTGCTGTATACAAAGACCAAGATATACTTGATGCTCCTTTTCGGCCAAAATGTCCATATATTTCCATACAAAAAGGCTGGTTGGTTTAAATTCTATTACTCGATCAATTTTTCACCAATCGAAATTTTGAACCGTAACTTCTGTTGGTCTTGACCAGTTCTATCGTTATTACGGCTTATTTTCCTAAAAAATATCAATGCAACGTTGGAATAGCTGTCGAAAGACAAGGCATTTTTTTGTAGTCTTTAGTTGAAATGCACCATACAAAAGTCAGGACATGAGTCGATCGATAGATTTGGCGAATTAGCGCAAAAGTCCAAATTTTGGGTAAAATTTGGCAATATGACTTTCGAAAATGATTTCATTTTTATTTCAAACATACTGGTAAGTAGCTTACAGTTATTAATTGACTAATTATGCCAATATCATTTTGCAATTTCGAACTTCGCACGAGTGACACACCATACTAAGTACTAATCGAACTTTACGGTGTTATCATATATCCTTGCCAAGGGTCACGAGTGCACACAAAATCCCGCTGTCGTGGGTTGTGGGCATGCCAAAGGAAACTGCGTTAAGCTCCCCGCGTGTTTCCAGTCGACCGTACGCGGTGCACTTGTATGAGCATGATCCAGCCAACGACGAAATACAGCAAACGTTGCGAGTGAAGCCAGAGACCAAGTCGGCACTGGCAACAGCGTCAGTTCGCAGGCCACCAGGGCCTACAGTATCCGGGACTGCACCTTCATCTACGGGGACAACTTCTTCTTTAGTGGCCAAGATCCGGAAGCAGGCCAAGGAGTTGAGCGAGTTGCACGAAGAGCTTGCTACGAAGGAGAAGACGATACAAAAACTACAACAGTCCCGACTTCATGGTGGTGGAGGTGTCGCTGCAGGAGTTGGGGGGCACAAAGGCAAAGAAGTGGAAGAATGGAAAACCAAGTACCTAAAGGAGCAAAAGAAGTACGACACCAGCCTGAAAAAGCTGCATGAAATGAAAGCTGCGTTGGATATGAAGGACCAGGAGAAGCAACGATTGGTGGGGCATTTCGATCAATTTGACCAAGCTCTACGAGACTTGCGTAATGCGAGGGCTCGTTGCGAGGTAGCAGGGTTTGGGTACACGTGGCTATCTAACGGTTGGGAACTACTAGGAGGGTGGTGCTGACACACACTTTACCAGCGACGAAGAGCGCATGTACGTTCGATTGCTGGAAGAAGGGATGCAGGTCAAAGCAGAAGAATTCAACGTCAGTGGCCATGCAGAGTTGATGGTCGTCTTGGCCGAGTTAAGGCAGACAATCCAAGGCCAGGCTGAGAAACTTCGGGCCAAGGACCAACAGATTCTTGCACTGCAAGTGGAAAAAGCAAACTCGATGCATGTAAGAGTCCTTGACATGTGCAATGTGGATGTTATAGCCAGAATTCCAAACACCAAACTCACACTTGATTGTCAATAATGGCACAGACGGCCCACACCGATGTCGAGTCGACCACCAACTCATTGGCGTCCATGACAAAACAGAAGGAAGCCATCATAGACTACGCGCAATCCTTGTCGGACAAGCACAGTGCGATGGACTCGCAAGTACGTAGCGTTGCAAACCCTCATTCCCACGCATTTAATTTGTGGTTTTTTTAGAACGCTGAATTAACAGCGCAAGTGGCCACGCTGAACCAATTGCATGAACACACGGCAGTCGAATTGAAAAGCGTCGCCGAGCGGTACGCGACGTTGGTCGCCAACTTCGACGCGGTCCAGCTCGACAATGCAGCGCTAAAGCAAACCCTTGCCCAGCTGCAAGGGCAATCTCAAGACAAAGACGCCCGTCTCGCTGCATTGTACGACGAATGCCAAGCGGCTCGTCAACAAGTTCGTGACATGAAAACGCTGCAAGACGATCTGCTGAATGGCATTGGGGACGCCAAAGACAGCGAGCGCAAGTGGAAGGACAAGGCGGACGCGTCCCAGCGACAACTGGACGACGTGCTCATCAAGTTGACCGCGGCCCAACACGACGTGGCGGGGATGACCCACCAGCAATCTCAAGCCGACACCGTTTTATCCACTTTGAAAGGCGAAGTCGAGTCGTTGAAAGCGTCCGTGGTGCGCCTCCAACAAGACAAAGTAAGCACCGCATCATGCATCACGATTTGAAGATGTCATAACATCCCCATCTCACATCTTACATAGGATCGACTGCAAACGGAATGCGACCACATGCGCGAGTACGAAAACGCTGTCACAGACAGAAGCCAGCACCGCAAGTCGTACACGGCGGTTGCTGAGTCGGAGCGAACCCTCCGAGCCGACCTGCACATGATAGATATGTTTGTACATTCGACCCCTCATCATCACAGCTCATCCCCCTCCACCCATAATACCCACGCCAAGCCCGACAACAACGAAGCTGCCAGCTCTTCGTTTGTCGAATGGTACATTGTGGGGGACGTGGTGTCGCGGGTGGCGGTGCTGGACCAACGCCGCCTGCCGCCGCAGCTGGTGCAGCGCCTGCCTCGGTTCTCGTCCTTCTTGAACCAGGTGTTTGTAGCTGTGGACACGCTCATCCACCACGTGTCCATGGTCGACACATCGTGGAAGCGAGAGCGCTTCAACCTCGTGGCAGCCCGAGACGCGTTTGAGTCGTCGGCCGCGCTGATTCAGACCGAGCTCGACATGATGCGCCAGTGGAGTTTTCAGCTCCACGACGAACTGCAGCATGTAAAAATATTGTCGTCCTGGTTTGAGAACATAACATGCCGTCCTGTAGACGTCGCGCGCCAAGGTCGAGATCGACCAGCAGTACCAGACGTCCACGGCGGTGGCCAAAGAAGCAAGCGAACGGGCGCAGGAACTCGAGCAAAGCTACGCCGCGTGTCTTCAGACGCTACGCACGACGCAGGCCGCCGTCGAGTCGGTCAACCTTGAGGTCTGCGTTACATGAACACGAGGACACTACCATATCGGGAAATGCTAGTGCTATACCCTAACATGGAAATAGTTGACCCAAGTCGACTGCCAGCGACATGCTTTGGCGGCACAAGTAGAGGACTTAGCCGTGCGTTTGGAGAAGTCGCAACAAGAGGTGTCCGATCTTCGCAGCGAAGCGACCACGAGGACACAATCCCTGGATACCGCCACGAAGCAACTTCAAGAAAGCCAGACTGACGTGGAAAAATGGATTGCAGCACACGCGCGATTGAACGAGAAATTGAAAGAAGTTACATTGGATGCGGCAGCGCACGACTCTTTGGTCGAGGAGTGCGCTGCGTTGAAGCAGAAGGTACACGTATACGTATATGTTGATAGCACTAGCGATGAGTTTTGATGGCTTATGGAGAGTCATAGGTGGCCGAAAGCGATCGTGTTATAGCCACCGTCTCAGACGACCAGCGTCGACACTTAGATGCCATGCAAACCCACTCAAAACAATTGGAGGCTGCGATTTGGGAAGTGTTTTCGACCGTCCAGAGCCACCTCCCTAAGTCCCAAGCCACCAAGCCGGACGACGCGACGACGGCATTGCGGCACCTCCCGATTCTTCTGGAGCGAATCGTCCAGCATCAGATCAAAACTCTCACGCACGAGTCGATGAAGGTGGCGCTTCTGCAGAACTGCCAAAGCGTAGGGACTGCGAAGTGACGAGATAGCTGTTTGACGCGCGTGAGATAGGTAGACTACCAGGACCCGTCGTTGTGTCTGCTTCGAGAATTGAAGACGGATCTGCAGCAACTAACCGACGAAAACCAGGTAAGTGTCTTCGTGATATGTGGTGACTGACAACATGATGGATAGGCATTGAAAGCCCAATTGTCCGATTGTCGAGCGGACTACATGACCCATCTCTATGCGCCACCGCGAGAAGACAGCTCAAAACCACCGATGCCACAACAGGCCAAGACCGCTTTGATTGTGCCACGCACCCAGAACAATGCTGACATTGTCGACGCCTTGCGCAAAAAGTTAAAGGCAAAAGCCACAGCGATGCTACCTATAAACCAACCAAGGGTGGCGGGTGGCAGGTCTCATGCGACGGCGGACGAGTATGTGGCGAACACGCGGGCGTCGAGTTTGGACGAGCAACTCGACCAGTTGCACGCAGCGTTTGCGTCATTTCGCACAGATGTGTAATAGAACGAGTGAGTGTAAACTAGGAATATGGAGTACTTTATCGTCCGGGTTCTGGTGCTTGTTCTCGTTTGCGGAGGAGGTACTCGTTGCGTTCGGCACGCTTCTGGGCACGCACTTCGGCCTCGTTCTTCGTGACGATATCATCTACACACAAGGAGTTGGCATCAGATGAAGATAGCTGGACGTACAGAATCCTGTCTTCACCATGAAGAGCTCCACTCCTGCGCCGACAACGAAGCACACTGGCACCAACTTGACCAGGAACGGCTTGAGCGAGGCCGTCTGCGCCATCCTTCAGGTTTTGTACTGTCGAGATATGAGCCAATCGCTGCTCTTGAAATCAACGAGCCAATCACAGTGAGCTTCAAATTATCCAATCAAACCCAAGATCGTAGTGGAACTTGGCAATTTGACATACCGGTATGACAACGGCATCGTCGTGGAGGACTCGCCGCGACGTGGATGTGTATGGTTCATGCCAGCGAATTCAAGTAAGTGACACGTGAAGCATGACGTTAGACGTATGAGGTTGAACTCCCAGGCAGCGTTTCGGGGATGGAGAGTTCGCATGCGGCTGGTGAAGGGCGTGCGAAAGGAATTCGAAGCCATTTTGAAGGAACTGGAAGGAGATGACTTCCTCCACTTGCTGCTGCATTGCGAACCCACTGCAGTGGAATGGAAATCAACTTATTCGCTCTGTCGTCCGACATTTACGCAAGAACTTGGGGCTTTTTTCCATGTACAAGGGCACGAGGTCGTTGTTCAGGTGCAATCGCCGTCGCCTCGGAACTCCATGCAGCACACCATAGCCCATGATAGCGACAATGACACTATGGAAGGTTCCATGGAAGCGGAGTCCCAAAGGGAAGGCACGGATGACGTTGCTCGTGCTCCTGCAAACGTCGATGTACCCACAGTTGTGCATGATGAATCAAGGTCCAAAGTCAACTTGTCCGAGGAAGTTGGGCCCATCGTTCTCGATAGTGTCAACGACAACGAGCCATCGGATGCTGCTTCCTCATCCAGCAGCTCTATGACGGCCACTCTCAACATGGAGAAGGGGGTCGCAGAGGCGTCGCCTGCCACGCAAGGCAGCCTGCCGGGTACGCCCCTTGATCAAGCTCCATACATTCAGAACCACATGTTGGGACTAGATGACCGAGACACGCAGCTGCGCCTCTTGCTGCAAATGTCACCAAGCGACATTCAGCGAGAAATTGAATGGGCTCGCCGTGCGTTGCGAGAACGAATACAGGTAGTACAACTCTTTGCGTCATCTATCGGTGGACTTATGCTCCAAAATGGACAGTTCCTGCGTCAATGCAGGTCGTGAGGCGGAAGCACCAAGTGATTGAGCGGTCCATATCTTTAATCCTCTGTACGAACGATGGAGTTTGTCCAGCATCATGCATTCCCTCGCGTACTCCCATAGTGTAAGTTCGACATGGAGAGGTGATGGATTATGTGTCCTTCGACAGCCAACTGCCATCCCCGACGAATCGTGAACATACCGACGACGACTCCCGACGGCGAGCATTTGCCTACAGTAGGACCAGAGATTGTTCTCCATTCACGTTAACATGAACTCGACGCATGAAGGCATTGAACCGAAGAGGCATGCATCGCCAGCAATGCGACGGCGACAATGGGCAACCCCCACCCCTTTAGTTGAGCCTCGTGTGGAGTACTCGCCTCTGCACTCGCTTGCATCGTTAGGCATGCGGCTGGCCTCGACGCATTGCCTGAAGTTCCACCATGATGTGGTTGATCTGGTACAAAATATCAGAGGTTTAGGTGTATTGCAGTGGAGTATACAAAACGCAAGGCATTAAATAGATTGTGTAAAAAATGAAGTTGTCACATGGGTTGAAATCTTGCAACATTTTATACGACGGCGGACGGACGCGGTGGCGGCGCCAGGTACCATGTTCACGTCTCCGTTGGCAAAGAAGCAAAAGATCCACATGCATGCGACGCCAGAAACACCTGTCAATCGCAAGGCAGCAACAGCTTTGAATGGAACGACGATGTTTCCCGAAGACATGCACGCCAAGACCGTCCGAAGCCTCCGGCGGATGGTGGGTTCGTGTTTGGCCACCAACCAACCATCGAGCGCCGTGTTCTACGCCAGCAAGTTGGCGACGATGACAGGTGATGCGTTGGACTTGATGCTATTGGCAAGAAGTTACTACGCCACGGGCGACTTCCATCAAGCGATCCACGCGTTGAAGCAACTTACCGACGTGAAGGGGCACCCGAACAACTTCGCTGCCCAACACAGTCCACGACATCCGACAAAACCCCGTCCAACATGTCCCGACGAACATTCTCTCTTGAGCGCGTACCTCCTCCTTGCCCAAGCGATGGTGGGTACACCGCATTGATGCATTCGCTCATCAGCCATTTCCTAGATAGCCATCTTGCAATGGGACGACTGTCAAGACATGCTTGACACCGTGCTCGTGGGCAGCGAAGATCACATCCTTCGGAAGGCGCATGCTTGTCGGCGTTCTCCCGCGGTCGATGACAAAGATCCACTCCATCCCCAGTCCCCCATCAATGTCATTGCGTCGCTCTGTTGTGTGCGCGGCGATGTCTGCGAAGCGCTGGAAAGCCGCGAGCGTGCCGCATATTGGTATTCATTGGCGTTAAAGTGCGACGTGCACTGCTGCGATGTACGCCTCTCGTCCGCCCCATCACGAGGAGGATGTTGATACACATGTTCATGTTCCAATTGTAGGCGTTCAGGCACCTCGTGGACGACATCATGCTGTCATCGCTGCAGGAGCGCCACCTGTTTGAATCGCTCTCGTTTCACGGTCCCGAAGACGAGTATTTGAAGTGCTTTTACGCGTCGCAGCTTGGACGGGTTCGTACACTTCAAGTGCAATGTGACACCCCGTAATCAGATGTGGGTAGTACGACCCGTCGCCACCTGTCGCAGACAAGTTTCGCGCCGTGGAAATGGTGCACGGCTTGCAAGCCAACATCGACGTGATGGTTGCCAAGGCTGAAACGTACTACTACCAGCTCGACACGGAGAAAGCCTATGCCATCTGCCAACGGTACACAATCACTTGCATACATGTATCTCGGCAATCTCATCTCGATGCAAACTATGACGTTCGTGTGAGTAGAATACGCACCGACGCGCCGTTCGATTACAAGTCGATTCCTGTGTACGTGAGTACGCTGGTGCAGCTCGACAAACGCAGCGACCTCTTTCACTTTGCCCATGACCTGGTTGGTATTCATACTTAAAGGGTCCTCACTATCTATTGATATGACTTGTGTGGCCACTTGCGTCGCTAGGTGGCCAAGTACCCGACCAAGGCCGCGGCGTGGTACACCGTCGGATGCTACTACCTAGTGGTAGGCAATTTGGACGGAGCCCACCGATTCTTTCAGTACGCTTATCATCACTCTGTTGTATGCACACATTCCTGAGTGTGGACGTGGTTGGTTGCTAGCAAGGCCACCCACGTGGAGCCCCAGTTTGCGCCGGCGTGGCTCGGCTTTGGCCACGTGTTTGCTCTTCAAGACGAGAGCGATCAGGCCATGGCGTCGTACCGGACGGCGTCGCGGCTGTCCCTCGGCTGCCACCTCCCGCTGCTGTGTATGGGCATGGAGCACTACCGCGTAAACAACCTCCCGTCGGCGCTGCAGCTGGTCGTGCAGGCGCGGACAGTGTGCCCCACCGACCCCCTCGTGTACAACGAACTGGGGGCGGTGTACTGTCGACAGCGCAAGTACCGAGCCGCCATCGACGTGTTTTCCAAAGCGTTGACGCTGTGTGACCATCTGCCACAGGTACAGGAGTAGCAGTCGATGAAACACATCCAGTGGACAATATGTACTGCTAGTAGTACTTAGTATTGTAAGTTCCTTTGGAGTTAATTGATATGGTTGTGGTGTATAGGCCTTGCTAGTAGCGTGGGAACCTACCTTTTTCAACATGGCACAGGCCTATCGAAAGCTACGGTACGCCCACCGTGATGGGCACTATCAATGATAGATATGTAGGGAATACAAGGTAGCGATACAGTACTACCAACAAGCGCTGGCGTTGTGTCCTACGAATGTACGATATATTACATATGTAGATAGATATGCGCGACTAATTGTCCTTATGTTGTAGCCGTCCACGCACTTTGCCCTTGGGTTTACGTACCACATGCAGAATCATTTGGACGATGCCATCGATTCCTACCACACAGTACGAGCCTGGATGGATTCAAATGTCGCTTCTCACTGACGTACTTGCATTCTCTATCCCAAGGCACTGTCGTTCGACCCCGAAGATGCAACAGCCGCTCAAATGCTCGACGAAGCCCTGAGAAGTTTGCTCACATCCGCCTCCCTGCAAGATGCCCCGGACATGTCTCCCCATGCAGAGGATAACCTGTCGGACACAAATGACTTGAGTCTGACCATGGACCTGTCGTTTGAAAGCACCGACATGTAGGACGATCTTGAACGGTCAAAATCAGATTTGGATTATTGGTCAAAATAATTAATGATTGACCAATCAAGGATGGGAATGGAATACCCCTTGAGGCCAATGGTTGCCATATTCACACTTAACGAATCATGGTGCGCAAGAAGAGGAAGACAACCGTCAACTACTTGGTGAAGACGAGAGGTCTGGCCAGTTCCAGCCTTCCGCTGCCTGTGGACATCCGCGACATTGACCTGCCGACGGCGGGCTCGGTTCGTCTGGCCATCTCGACGGCACCCGACACCGCCGCCAACTTGGAGCTCAATTTGGAGGAATTGTATGGGAATCTCGTGCAAGCCCCAGATACATACGCCCAACTTAAAGTACTGCAGCTGTTCCGATCGCATCTTAAACTCGTGATCACGGCGGCCGCCACCATCCAAACCCTTCCGGACTTGACCCAGACGACATTCTGGCAGGTGGCACAGGACTCGTGTCGCTTCATCTTTCGTCTCTACCTTCATCCGTCCATGAAAGCCATGCGCAAGACGATCTTACCCATCCTTGACTCGTTGTCGTTGTACGATGCCACGTTCCCCGCGCTCGTGGCTTCCACGGGCAGCAGCATTGGAGATATCATCGTGTCCGAAGTAACCCGATTCCTAGACGTCGTCCTCGCCCAGTCGTACGAACTCGACGCCACCATCCCGTTGGACCAAATCCTCGCCCTGTGCGAGTACTCGACGGCCACAGAGTCGCTCTGGGTCCTACACCACACGTTGAAGTCGACGTATTTGGTCCAGTTGATCGAGTACTGCAACGACCAACTGCGACTTATCGCGGCTCCCATTGTGTCATACCATGGCCAGCATGACGTGGCAGCAGGAGCGTCCAGTACGGACAATGACGACGACGACACCCAGCCGTCCGAGGTCGTCGTTGCGTCCGAGCGGTGCCTTGGCGTGCTCAAGAGCGTCATCATTCTGTGCACGGCGGCGGACAAACCATCGACGCTGCGTCTGATGGATCCATCAGTCCCTTCCGACTCGTCGTCGCAGTCATCCCTCGTTGGTAGCTTGGAGCACTTTGTGACTCAAAGCCTCGTGCTGTTGGCCACGTCAGCGGTGCACAAAGACCTGGTGACTACCGTCGGATTAGCCACGACACTTCTCCTCAAAGTGCATGTTCTGGAAGCCAAAGTGACCGCGAACGTCGAGCTCACGTACGTGCAAGCCATGTCGTCGTGGCTGCTGGGCGACGGCAGTTGTTCCCTCCCTTTAATGCCGTCGGACACGATGACCAGTCTGTCGGCGATGCCCAAGCTGGCCTTGTATCGAGGGTTCCTCAACAGCATCACAGACCATTCGTTCTTGTATCAAGAACCACCAGCCCCAATTCTGGTGGAAGTGCTTTTCACGACAGTGTTGAGCCACTGCCACAGCGCCCACTTGACGGTTCGCATGTATGCATTCCAAGTGTTGGAGATGTTCTTGCGTCGCATCGTCCAGCAACCGGTGCTGGTGCTGACCACCAACACTGTGTATGCGTTGCTAGACACGATTCTTCTCAACTGGGAGCATCCGGCCAAGAAGATCAACCAGTTTATGGCGCCCATGTTCACCCACGTGGTGACCGTGCTCGGCCTGGACGCAGCCTTCGACTGGCCGGCGATGCTGCGCCGACTGCTGCTGCAACCCGAACAGCATCGCAGCAAGTACATCGCGCTGGGCATCCTTCTCCCGAAACTGGACGCGGTGTCACTGCTCGACCAGCACCCGACTCTGCTGCACGGCGTGCTTTCGGCCGTGGGCAATCAAGAAGTGGCCGCGTCCGCTGCGTCGCTGTTTGTCCAGCTTCTTGAGGCGCTTCGACGAGCGACATCAACGACCACACTCACGCCCGACCTCACTGCGTGGAGCAAGTGGTGGGTCGATGCTGTAGTCGACGCCCTTCTCAACTCAGACACGCACCTCCGTCTCCGCATTGCTACATACGTGCTGCCGATCCTTGTGAAATCAGAGCCCGCCAGTGTCGCCATCTTGCTGGAAGCTGCCCGCCTCCGTCCAGGTATGATGCTTACCGTTCACTTTTTTCATGCAAAATATTGAATTCCCATGCGTTTGGTGTGTAGACTCGGACGCGAGGCTCTGGACGCTGTTGGAACTGGTCAAGTGCGCGCGAAAGATCATGCTGGAGCCGCCGACTTTGACGACGGACGAAATCAACTTTGGCTTGACCCATGCGAGCGGAGATATTCGCATGGCAGCGTATGACATGCTCTGTACTAGTCTGAAAACCACGTCGCTCCCGTCTGAATCGGACATTGCGTTCGTGCAGACGTTTTTGCTGTCGAGTGCCAAGTCCATTGCAACGTCGCTGCGGATGAAGCTCATCATTGGGCTCAAAGCAACCTTGTTGCGCATCCGTGAAGGCGCGCGCAAGACGTGCCGACGCGACGTGACCGCCTCCGAGCACCTGGCGTTGCAGTTTCCAGCGTGGCTCGAGGGGTTCGTCGTGAGCTGCATCACCCCCAGTGCGACCCCCCAACGCCTGACCATGGGCCTCGAGGTGTTTCAACTGTACACGCAAATATTTGACAACCCCCCGTCGCTGCACACGCCCGCGATAACGAACGCGCTGCTGAACGCCATGATCAGCTGCTGGGACCGCGTCCGGACGCTGTCGTATTCGATTCTGGAAACGTTTCCGTCGCCCCTGCCGGGCTACGAGCTCGGCCTGGATACGCTTTTTGACTGGGCAATGACGCTGTGCTGCAGTCCTCGTCAACGAGAAAGCGACGCCGGAGCCCATTTCATGCGGCTCTTGTATAAACAGCACGTCCACTTGACTTTCCTCCCCTCCCCGCGCACTCCCCAGGCCTGCGTCGCGCACATCGTGGCCCTCCTCGGCGCTCGCTTGGACGAGTTGGAGACAGTGAATGCCCCCGGCGAGCCGCCATTGATCCATGGCCTTCTCTTGGCCACTCGGTACATGCTGGAAGACACGCCGTCCCTCGATCATACGTGGCACGCCCCCGTGACAGCGATCTTTTCTGTGCTCTGGCGGGCGCTGAATACGGCGTTGGTGGTAGTGGGAGACGCCACGTCCGGCGTCGGAACCCAAGCGCTCGATGCTGCGTACGCCGTGGTGGGCGAAGTGTCTGCTATCCCCCCGCTCCGGGCCAAGATGGACTGCCGCGGGCATTTGGTTCTGGACGACCCGGACGTGGCCGACGGAGACTCGGCCCAACGCGCGGTTGTTGGAAGCTGGCTCGCGGCTCGAGAGGCGGCTGCCGTCTTGGCCACTCTCGTCAAAGCGGCGTTGATCACCCCCTCCCTTCTGGAGACCCCCACCACTGCGTCGTCCGTGCAACGTGCCGGGGACGTGCTGCTCAACGCCCTATTTGAACTCAAACACGGGGGGGCGGTTGCGACCGTGTCCGTGGCCTACGAAGACATTTGCAAAGCTCTCTTGTCGTCCTCTCCTTCTTTCTCCACCTCCTCGACGGACTCGATCCGGCGATCGTTGGCGCTCAGCCCAGCCAAGTGGTGCGACGTGCTCTTGCATCGTCTGGAACACGCCGAGCAGCAGTTCATCCTTCGTCGCAGCGCCGGATTTGCCAGTAGCTTCGTGGCCATTTTGCGCGCCGAGCCGCGCAATGCCGCCGCCACGCTGTTGCCCCATGTCCTCGCGACCCTTTTGCGACTGGCGAGGGACGTGGACACGGTCGAACGTGTGCGAGTGCATGCGCTGAACATTTTGAAACTGCTGGGTCAAGACGCCATCCTTGCCGAAGACGTCGCGGTGTTCGTGCCCGACCTACTCACCGTGGCCGTCCATGGCTTTGAATCCAAGTCATGGGCTGTCCGGAACTCGTCCATGATGCTCTTCGCCGCGGCCACACAGCGCGCGATCGGGGACAAGCAAGTGGCGGACGGCGCTGCTGCCGTCGGCGTGTCGGCACAGGACGTGTTTACGCGGTGCAAGGGCCTGGACACGTTTTTGCTGACGCATTTGCAATCGCAAGTGTATCCGCTGCTGCTGTTTTTGAGCCGCCTTCGTCCGGACGACGTCGCTGACCAGCACTCGGCCGCCACCATCTCGGATGTCCTTCCACTCGACACGTTTGTCCCCCTCGTGGTGGCCTGTGCAGGGGAAACCCACATCTTCCACCGCCGGATGGCCGCGCACGCGTTGGCGGCCATCGTTGCGCCGACTTCGATTCCAGCTGTCGTCGCAACCCTTGTCCAAGCGCTCCAAGGCCCTCGCTACAAGAACAACAAACTGCACGGGTCAATGCTCCAGCTGCAAGCGTTGGTGGACAAGTATCAACCACCCATTTCAAAGACAACGTTAACGTCGACATGGATGGACGCATTGGATGCCGACTTGGCCGCGGTACTTCCACGGCTGTTGGCCCTGCGTTGTGATACAAACCGAGGCGTGTTCGTCCATTTGGCACTGCAAGTCGTGGCGAAAGTGACGGAAAAATCTGGCAACAAGTCGGCGTTGTGGCCGCTTCTTGTGGCCCACTGCGACGCGGTCAGCTACATTCAGCCATCCGCTTCTCCGTCCCCCGGGCACGATCTGTACCTCCAAGGCGTCGCATCATGCCTCGTGCAAGCGGCCCTTGCAGACGAGAAGGCCGCCGAATCTCTGGTCCGTGGATTAACCAGCCCCGTGTTTGAACTTCGTCGGAGCACCACCCGTGAGTTCGCAGACCATTTGCACATGCTTCCATGGCAGCATGCGACCTTTGCTGGCATTGTTGGTGCGGTGACTGCCCAACTCGTCAACGAGTCGCATCCACCTACCCGGACCAAGCAGCTGGTGCTGCTTTCCCAGCTCTTGGAAACTAACAGCGATCACGTTCGAGTCATGGTGGCCGTGCCAGGTGTGGTCGATCGCATTCTGGCGCTCGCGGTGGACTCGATGGACCCGTTGGCGACCGGACCCGCGGTGGAACTACTCGGACGCGTGATACTCGTCCAGCCACACGTGTTGCCCTCGTTTGTCGAGCGTGTGGTGGAATTGAGCGACGAAAACAAACCGTTAGGGGTGCGCCTCGCGGCGGCCAAGAGCTTGCGCGGCTGCAGCGGCAGTGTCCTCCGTCCCCACGACCACATGGACGTGACCGTGGCCGCATGGATTGCTACTTTGGACTTGCTCCAGGACGACGACGTGGGGGTGCGGGATGTGATCCGCGTCGCCGCGGTCGAGTCCATCAACCACCAGGGACTCACCCAGTCGTCCGACATGTTGGTACTGCCTCGAGCCATCGATTTCCTCGCCTCCCACCCGACCCTCGCGGCATCGACCGTCTTGCGTGACCACGTGCAAGGAACCCTGGAAGCGTGGACCACTGTGGTGCCCTGGCTGGACGAGTGCCTCCAAGACTCGACCCACCTCCTCCTCTGCGAAAAGATATTTGAAGCCGAGAGCGGCAACTACTTCAAACAGCCCGCGTTGACCGTGCAACTGTACACGTGGCACTTTGTGCGCACGGGGGTGGTACCTGCCCCACCGTCTATCCTCCCCCAGGCCATGGCGGCGCTGCAGCAGTGGCTTAAGTCGGCCACGGTTCATGCGTGGATTGGCGGCACCACGTTCTTCCCCGACGTGTTCCCCCGACTGCATAACCTCCTCGTGGTGGCGGTCGCCGTCGTGCTCGTCCTTGGCCAAGCCCACCCCGAGCTGCATGGCGTGGCGTCGGCTTTGCTTGCCCACCAAGGGAACATGCATCCATTGGTGCACACTGCGTTGACTGCTTTGAAGGACGCGGCAGCTGATCCAAAGGCTGTGTCTACGGACAACGCGTTGGCGTCTATCATGTACCTCGCTCCATTTTGGTCGACCAAATTAGGTCGAAACGTGTAATTTGAGGAGACAGATAACTGTAGGGAGAGTCAATTTAGGAATTATTTTGCTTTTCAATATTCTTCTTTTCAACACCAAAAAGAAAGAGCAACTTGAACCTGTGACAACCCAATCAAATTGTAGCGATTGACAGCTAATCACGAAGCAGAATGTTGCTGGCCGTGCCTTTCACGACTTGACGCGATGGGTCCTGCAAGGCAAGACCGTCCAGTATTCACGTCAGTATTCACGTCGCGCTGGGAAACATTTGAGGATAGAGTAGTTGTAGCGAGGCGCACATCACAGTTGGAAGGCTTAGCGCTGCTTATATGACAGGTTTGCATAACCGGGACTGTTCCAGATAAACCCCTGGTCACTAATTACTTACTGTACTGTTATTACTAATAGTAGTATACTAATCCGGATAATGCATCGCCTCGACGGGCAATCACTTATTGTGCTTTTCACCTTTTTTGGCTAATCCAGGACTAAAACCATGCTTTAATAAAAATTCGTCGTAAAATTACGGCACCTATCCATGGTTTTACGGATGCAAGTGAAGTTATTTTACGGTTCAACGTTGAATTCTTCCTATTCGTGATGCTTTGATTGGCTAAGAATTGGTGGAGGTGCTCGGTTTTATCTTACTTCCTCCGTTCCAGTATACCTGTGTGAAGTTACGCCAGAGACTCTAACCTTGGCTAGAGGGGGTTTCAGAGGGCCTAAA